>NW_027272888.1:0-125160 GCF_040938485.1 Diadema antillarum | reverse complement strand
GTTGTTTCAGGTCCGTAGAAATTTCAAGGGCAATGTCATAAGCCGTCATTTTCGTGTACAAAGCCTATGGGGTTATAACGGGGGAGGGGTCAGAGGCAAAAAAAGCTTTCCGCTTTGAAGATAACTAAATTGATGTCAAGTTAAACCTATAGAAGTTGTAGTCTGATATCTCCTTCACACATTCTAATCGATTTCATAAGACGAAAAGTTGTTTCAGGTCCGTAGAATTCATAATTTCAAGGGCAATGTCATAAGCCGTCATTTTCGTGTACAAAGCCTATGGGGTTGTAACGGGGGAGGGGTCAGAGGCAAAAAAAGCTTTCCGCTTTGAAGATAACTAAATTGATGTCAAGTTAAACCTATAGAAGTTGTAGTCTGATATCTCCTTCACACATTCTAATCGATTTCATAAGACGAAAAGTTGTTTCAGGTCCGTAGAATTCATAATTTCAAGGGCAATGTCATAAGCCGTCATTTTCGTGTACAAAGCCTATGGGGTTGTAACGGGGGAGGGGTCAGAGGCAAAAAAAAGCTTTCCGCTTTGAAGATAACTAAATTGATGTCAAGTTAAACCTATAGAAGTTGTAGTCTGATATCTCCTTCACACATTCTAATCGATTTCATAAGACGAAAAGTTGTTTCAGGTCCGTAGAATTCATAATTTCAAGGGCAATGTCATAAGCCGTCATTTTCGTGTACAAAGCCTATGGGGTTATAGCCGGGGAGGGGTCAGAGGCAAAAAAAGCTTTCCGCTTTGAAGATAACTAAATTGATGTCAAGTTAAACCTATAGAAGTTGTAGTCTGATATCTCCTTCACACATTCTAATCGATTTCATAAGACGAAAAGTTGTTTCAGGTCCGTAGAATTCATAATTTCAAGGGCAATGTCATAAGCCGTCATTTTCGTGTACAAAGCCTATGGGGTTATAACGGGGGAGGGGTCAGAGGCAAAAAAAGCTTTCCGCTTTGAAGATAACTAAATTGATGTCAAGTTAAACCTATAGAAGTTGTAGTCTGATATCTCCTTCACACATTCTAATCGATTTCATAAGACGAAAAGTTGTTTCAGGTCCGTAGAATTCATAATTTCAAGGGCAATGTCATAAGCCGTCATTTTCGTGTACAAAGCCTATGGGGTTATAACGGGGGAGGGGTCAGAGGCAAAAAAAGCGTTCCGCTTTGAAGATAACTAAATTGATGTCAAGTTAAACCTATAGAAGTTGTAGTCTGATATCTCCTTCACACATTCTAATCGATTTCATAAGACGAAAAGTTGTTTCAGGTCCGTAGAATTCATAATTTCAAGGGCAATGTCATAAGCCGTCATTTTCGTGTACAAAGCCTATGGGGTTGTAACGGGGGAGGGGTCAGAGGCAAAAAAAGCTTTCCGCTTTGAAGATAACTAAATTGATGTCAAGTTAAACCTATAGAAGTTGTAGTCTGATATCTCCTTCACACATTCTAATCGATTTCATAAGACGAAAAGTTGTTTCAGGTCCGTAGAATTCATAATTTCAAGGGCAATGTCATAAGCCGTCATTTTCGTGTACAAAGCCTATGGGGTTGTAACGGGGGAGGGGTCAGAGGCAAAAAAAAGCTTTCCGCTTTGAAGATAACTAAATTGATGTCAAGTTAAACCTATAGAAGTTGTAGTCTGATATCTCCTTCACACATTCTAATCGATTTCATAAGACGAAAAGTTGTTTCAGGTCCGTAGAATTCATAATTTCAAGGGCAATGTCATAAGCCGTCATTTTCGTGTACAAAGCCTATGGGGTTATAGCCGGGGAGGGGTCAGAGGCAAAAAAAGCTTTCCGCTTTGAAGATAACTAAATTGATGTCAAGTTAAACCTATAGAAGTTGTAGTCTGATATCTCCTTCACACATTCTAATCGATTTCATAAGACGAAAAGTTGTTTCAGGTCCGTAGAATTCATAATTTCAAGGGCAATGTCATAAGCCGTCATTTTCGTGTACAAAGCCTATGGGGTTATAACGGGGGAGGGGTCAGAGGCAAAAAAAGCTTTCCGCTTTGAAGATAACTAAATTGATGTCAAGTTAAACCTATAGAAGTTGTAGTCTGATATCTCCTTCACACATTCTAATCGATTTCATAAGACGAAAAGTTGTTTCAGGTCCGTAGAATTCATAATTTCAAGGGCATATGTCATAAGCCGTCAGAATTTTTTCGTGTACAAAGCCTATGGGGTTATAACGGGGGAGGGGTCAGAGGCAAAAAAAGCGTTCCGCTTTGAAGATAACTAAATTGATGTCAAGTTAAACCTATAGAAGTTGTAGTCTGATATCTCCTTCACACATTCTAATCGATTTCATAAGACGAAAAGTTGTTTCAGGTCCGTAGAATTCATAATTTCAAGGGCAATGTCATAAGCCGTCATTTTCGTGTACAAAGCCTATGGGGTTGTAACGGGGGAGGGGTCAGAGGCAAAAAAAGCTTTCCGCTTTGAAGATAACTAAATTGATGTCAAGTTAAACCTATAGAAGTTGTTAGTCTGATATCTCCTTCACACATTCTAATCGATTTCATAAGACGAAAAGTTGTTTCAGGTCCGTAGAATTCATAATTTCAAGGGCAATGTCATAAGCCGTCATTTTCGTGTACAAAGCCTATGGGGTTGTAACGGGGGAGGGGTCAGAGGCAAAAAAAAGCTTTCCGCTTTGAAGATAACTAAATTGATGTCAAGTTAAACCTATAGAAGTTGTAGTCTGATATCTCCTTCACACATTCTAATCGATTTCATAAGACGAAAAGTTGTTTCAGGTCCGTAGAATTCATAATTTCAAGGGCAATGTCATAAGCCGTCATTTTCGTGTACAAAGCCTATGGGGTTATAGCCGGGGAGGGGTCAGAGGCAAAAAAAGCTTTCCGCTTTGAAGATAACTAAATTGATGTCAAGTTAAACCTATAGAAGTTGTAGTCTGATATCTCCTTCACACATTCTAATCGATTTCATAAGACGAAAAGTTGTTTCAGGTCCGTAGAATTCATAATTTCAAGGGCAATGTCATAAGCCGTCATTTTCGTGTACAAAGCCTATGGGGTTATAACGGGGGAGGGGTCAGAGGCAAAAAAAGCTTTCCGCTTTGAAGATAACTAAATTGATGTCAAGTTAAACCTATAGAAGTTGTAGTCTGATATCTCCTTCACACATTCTAATCGATTTCATAAGACGAAAAGTTGTTTCAGGTCCGTAGAATTCATAATTTCAAGGGCAATGTCATAAGCCGTCATTTTCGTGTACAAAGCCTATGGGGTTATAACGGGGGAGGGGTCAGAGGCAAAAAAAGCGTTCCGCTTTGAAGATAACTAAATTGATGTCAAGTTAAACCTATAGAAGTTGTAGTCTGATATCTCCTTCACACATTCTAATCGATTTCATAAGACGAAAAGTTGTTTCAGGTCCGTAGAATTCATAATTTCAAGGGCAATGTCATAAGCCGTCATTTTCGTGTACAAAGCCTATGGGGTTGTAACGGGGGAGGGGTCAGAGGCAAAAAAAGCTTTCCGCTTTGAAGATAACTAAATTGATGTCAAGTTAAACCTATAGAAGTTGTAGTCTGATATCTCCTTCACACATTCTAATCGATTTCATAAGACGAAAAGTTGTTTCAGGTCCGTAGAATTCATAATTTCAAGGGCAATGTCATAAGCCGTCATTTTCGTGTACAAAGCCTATGGGGTTGTAACGGGGGAGGGGTCAGAGGCAAAAAAAAGCTTTCCGCTTTGAAGATAACTAAATTGATGTCAAGTTAAACCTATAGAAGTTGTAGTCTGATATCTCCTTCACACATTCTAATCGATTTCATAAGACGAAAAGTTGTTTCAGGTCCGTAGAATTCATAATTTCAAGGGCAATGTCATAAGCCGTCATTTTCGTGTACAAAGCCTATGGGGTTATAACGGGGGAGGGGTCAGAGGCAAAAAAAGCTTTCCGCTTTGAAGATAACTAAATTGATGTCAAGTTAAACCTATAGAAGTTGTAGTCTGATATCTCCTTCACACATTCTAATCGATTTCATAAGACGAAAAGTTGTTTCAGGTCCGTAGAATTCATAATTTCAAGGGCAATGTCATAAGCCGTCATTTTCGTGTACAAAGCCTATGGGGTTATAACGGGGGAGGGGTCAGAGGCAAAAAAAGCTTTCCGCTTTGAAGATAACTAAATTGATGTCAAGTTAAACCTATAGAAGTTGTAGTCTGATATCTCCTTCACACATTCTAATCGATTTCATAAGACGAAAAGTTGTTTCAGGTCCGTAGAATTCATAATTTCAAGGGCAATGTCATAAGCCGTCATTTTCGTGTACAAAGCCTATGGGGTTATAACGGGGGAGGGGTCAGAGGCAAAAAAAGCTTTCCGCTTTGAAGATAACTAAATTGATGTCAAGTTAAACCTATAGAAGTTGTAGTCTGATATCTCCTTCACACATTCTAATCGATTTCATAAGACGAAAAGTTGTTTCAGGTCCGTAGAATTCATAATTTCAAGGGCAATGTCATAAGCCGTCATTTTCGTGTACAAAGCCTATGGGGTTGTAACGGGGGAGGGGTCAGAGGCAAAAAAAGCTTTCCGCTTTGAAGATAACTAAATTGATGTCAAGTTAAACCTATAGAAGTTGTAGTCTGATATCTCCTTCACACATTCTAATCGATTTCATAAGACGAAAAGTTGTTTCAGGTCCGTAGAATTCATAATTTCAAGGGCAATGTCATAAGCCGTCATTTTCGTGTACAAAGCCTATGGGGTTGTAACGGGGGAGGGGTCAGAGGCAAAAAAAGCTTTCCGCTTTGAAGATAACTAAATTGATGTCAAGTTAAACCTATAGAAGTTGTAGTCTGATATCTCCTTCACACATTCTAATCGATTTCATAAGACGAAAAGTTGTTTCAGGTCCGTAGAATTCATAATTTCAAGGGCAATGTCATAAGCCGTCATTTTCGTGTACAAAGCCTATGGGGTTATAACGGGGGAGGGGTCAGAGGCAAAAAAAGCTTTCCGCTTTGAAGATAACTAAATTGATGTCAAGTTAAACCTATAGAAGTTGTAGTCTGATATCTCCTTCACACATTCTAATCGATTTCATAAGACGAAAAGTTGTTTCAGGTCCGTAGAATTCATAATTTCAAGGGCAATGTCATAAGCCGTCATTTTCGTGTACAAAGCCTATGGGGTTATAACGGGGGAGGGGTCAGAGGCAAAAAAAGCTTTCCGCTTTGAAGATAACTAAATTGATGTCAAGTTAAACCTATAGAAGTTGTAGTCTGATATCTCCTTCACACATTCTAATCGATTTCATAAGACGAAAAGTTGTTTCAGGTCCGTAGAATTCATAATTTCAAGGGCAATGTCATAAGCCGTCATTTTCGTGTACAAAGCCTATGGGGTTATAACGGGGGAGGGGTCAGAGGCAAAAAAAGCTTTCCGCTTTGAAGATAACTAAATTGATGTCAAGTTAAACCTATAGAAGTTGTAGTCTGATATCTCCTTCACACATTCTAATCGATTTCATAAGACGAAAAGTTGTTTCAGGTCCGTAGAATTCATAATTTCAAGGGCAATGTCATAAGCCGTCATTTTCGTGTACAAAGCCTATGGGGTTGTAACGGGGGAGGGGTCAGAGGCATGTGAAGGAGATATCAGACTACAACTTCTATAGGTTTAACTTGACATCAATTTAGTTATCTTCAAAGCGGAACGCTTTTTTGCCTCTGACCCCTCCCCCGTTACAACCCCATAGGCTTTGTACACGAAAATGACGGCTTATGACATTGCCCTTGAAATTATGAATTCTACGGACCTGAAACAACTTTTCGTCCTATGAAATCGATTAGAATGTGTGAAGGAGATATCAGACTACAACTTCTATAGGTTTATCTTGACATCAAGTTAGTTATCTTCAAAGCGGAACGCTTTTTTTGCCTCTGACCCCTCCCCCGTTACAACCCCATAGGCTTTGTACACCAAAATGACGGCTTATGACATTGCCCTTGAAATTATGAATTCTACGGACCTGAAACAACTTTTCGTCTTATGAAATCGATTAGAATGTGTGAAGGAGATATCAGACTACAACTTCTATAGGTTTATCTTGACATCAATTTAGTTATCTTCAAAGCGGAACGCTTTTTTGCCTCTGACCCCTCCCCCGTTACAACCCCATAGGCTTTGTACACGAAAATGACGGCTTATGACATTGCCCTTGAAATTATGAATTCTACGGACCTGAAACAACTTTTCGTCCTATGAAATCGATTAGAATGTGTGAAGGAGATATCAGACTACAACTTCTATAGGTTTATCTTGACATCAAGTTAGTTATCTTCAAAGCGGAACGCTTTTTTTTCCTCTGACCCCTCCCCGGCTATAACCTCATAGGCTTTGTACACCAAAATGACGGCTTATGACATTGCCCTTGAAATTATGAATTCTACGGACCTGAAACAACTTTTCGTCTTATGAAATCGATTAGAATGTGTGAAGGAGATATCAGACTACAACTTCTATAGGTTTATCTTGACATCAATTTAGTTATCTTCAAAGCGGAACGCTTTTTTTTGCCTCTGACCCCTCCCCCGTTAAAACCCCTTAGGCTTTGTACACCAAAATGACGGCTTATGACTTTGCCCTTGAAATTATGAATTCTACGGACCTGAAACAACTTTTCGTCTCATGAAATCGATTAGAATGTGTGAAGGAGATATCAGACTACAACTTCTATAGGTTTATCTTGACATCAATTTAGTTATCTTCAAAGCGGAACGCTTTTTTTTGCCTCTGACCCCTCCCCCGTTAAAACCCCTTAGGCTTTGTACACCAAAATGACGGCTTATGACTTTGCACTTGAAATTATGAATTCTACGGACCTGAAACAACTTTTCGTCTTATGAAATCGATTAGAATGTGTGAAGGAGATATCAGACTACAACTTCTATAGGTTTATCTTGACATCAATATAGTTATCTTCAAAGCGGAACGCTTTTTTTTGCCTCTGACCCCTCCCCCGTTACAACCCCATAGGCTTTGTACACCAAAATGACGGCTTATGACATTGCCCTTTAAATTATGAATTCTACGGACCTGAAATAACTTTTCGTCTTATAAAATCGATTAGAATGTGTGAAGGAGATATCAGACTACAACTTCTATTGGTTTATCTTGACATCAATTTAGTTATCTTCAAAGCGGAACGCTTTTTTTGCCTCTGACCCCTCCCCCGTTAAAACCTCATAGGCTTTGTACACCAAAATGACGGCTTATGACATTCCCTTGAAATTATGAATTCTACGGACCTGAAACAACTTTTCGTCTTATGAAATCGATTAGAATGTGTGAAGGAGATATCAGACTACAACTTCTATAGGTTTATCTTGACATCAATTTAGTTATCTTCAAATTGGAACGCTTTTTTTGCCTCTGACCCTTCCCCCGTTACAACCCCTTAGGCTTTGTACACCAAAATGACGGCTTATGACATTGCCCTTGAAATTATGAATTCTACGGACCTGAAACAACTTTTCGTCTCATGAAATCGAATAGAATGTGTGAAGGAGATATCAGACTACAACTTCTATAGGTTTATCTTGACATCAATTTAGTTATCTTCAAAGCGGAACGCTTTTTTTGCCTCTGACCCCTCCCCCGTTACAACCCCATAGGCTTTGTACACCAAAATGACCGCTTATGACATTGCCCTTGAAATTATGAATTCTACGGACCTGAAACAACTTTTCGTCGTATGAAATCGATTAGAATGTGTAAAGGAGATATCAGACTACAACTTCTATAGGTTTATCTTGACATCAATTTAGTTATCTTCAAAGCGGAACGCTTTTTTTGCCTCTGACCCTTCCCCGGCTATAACCCCGTAGGCTTTGTATACCAAAATGACGGCTTATGACATTGCTCTTGAAATTATGAATTCTACGGACCTGAAACAACTTTTCATCTTATGAAATCGATTAGAATGTGTGAAGGAGATATCAGACTACAACTTCTATAGGTTTATCTTGACATCAATTTAGTTATCGTCAAAGCGGAACCCTTTTTTTTGCCTCTGACCCCTCCCCGGCTATAACCCCATATGCTTTGTACACCAAAATTACGGCTTATGACATTGCTCTTGAAATTATGAATTCTACGGACCTGAAACAACTTTTCATCTTATGAAATCGATTAGAATGTGTGAAGGAGATATCAGACTACAACTTCTATAGGTTTATCTTGACATCAATTTAGTTATCTTCAAAGTGGAACGCTTTTTTTTGCCTCTGACCCCTCCCCCGTTAAAACCCCATAGGCTTTGTACACGAAAATGACGGCTTATGACATTGCCCTTGAAATTATGAATTCTACGGACCTGAAACAACTTTTCGTCTTATGAAATCGATTAGAATGTGTGAAGGAGATATCAGACTACAACTTCTATAGGTTTATCTTGACATCAATTTAGTTATCTTCAAATCGGAACGCTTTTTTTGCCTCTGACCCTTCCCCCGTTACAACCCCATAGGCTTTGTACACCAAAATGACGGCTTATGACATTGCCCTTGAAATTATGAATTCTACGGACCTGAAACAACTTTTCATCTCATAAAATCGATTAGAATGTGTGAAGGAGATATCAGACTACAACTTCTATAGGTTTGTCTTGACATCATTTTAGTTATCTTCAAAGCGGAACGCTTTTTTTGCCTCTGACCCCTCCCCCGTTACAACCCCATAGGCTTTGTACACCAAAATGACGGCTTATGACATTGCCCTTGAAATTATGAATTCTACGGACCTGAAACAACTTTACGTCTTATGAAATCGATTAGAATGTGTGAAGGAGATATCAGACTACAACTTCTATAGGTTTATCTTGACATCAATTTAGTTATCTTCAAAGCGGAACGCTTTTTTTTGCCTCTGACCCCTCCCCGGCTATAACCTCATAGGCTTTGTACACCAAAATGACGGCTTATGACATTGCCCTTGAAATTATGAATTCTACGGACCTGAAACAACTTTTCATCTTATGAAATCGATTAGAATGTGTGAAGGAGATATCAGACTACAACTTCTATAGGTTTATCTTGACATCAATTTAGTTATCTTCAAAGTGGAACGCTTTTTTTACCTCTGACCCCTCCCCCGTTACAACCCCATAGGCTTTGTACACGAAAATGACGGCTTATGACATTGCCCTTGAAATTATGAATTCTACGGACCTGAAACAACTTTTCATCTTATGAAATCGATTAGAATGTGTGAAGGAGATATCAGACTACAACTTCATTAGGTTTATCTTGACATCAATTTAGTTATCTTCAAAGCGGAACGCTTTTTTTGCCTCTGACCCCTCCCCCGTTACAACCCCATAGGCTTTGTACACCAAAATTACGGCTTATGACATTGCCCTTGAAATTATGAGTTCTACGGACCTGAAACAACTTTTCGTCGTATGAAATCGATTAGAATGTGTGAAGGAGATATCAGACTACAACTTCTATAGGTTTATCTTGACATCAAGTTAGTTATCTTCAAAGCGGAACGCTTTTTTTGCCTCTGACCCCTCCCCCGTTACAACCCCATAGGCTTTGTACACCAAAATGACCGCTTATGACATTGCCCTTGAAATTATGAATTCTACGGACCTGAAACAACTTTTCGTCGTATGAAATCGATTAGAATGTGTGAAGGAGATATCAGACTACAACTTCTATAGGTTTATCTTGACATCAATTTAGTTATCTTCAAAGCGGAACGCTTTTTTTGCCTCTGACCCCTCCCCGGCTATAACCCCGTAGGCTTTGTACCCCAAAATGACGGCTTATGACATTGCTCTTGAAATTATGAATTCTACGGACCTGAAACAACTTTTCATCTTATGAAATCGATTAGAATGTGTGAAGGAGATATCAGACTACAACTTCTATAGGTTTATCTTGACATCAATTTAGTTATCGTCAAAGCGGAACCCTTTTTTTTTTGCCTCTGACCCCTCCCCGGCTATAACCCCATATGCTTTGTACACCAAAATTACGGCTTATGACATTGCTCTTGAAATTATGAATTCTACGGACCTGAAACAACTTTTCATCTTATGAAATCGATTAGAATGTGTGAAGGAGATATCAGACTACAACTTCTATAGGTTTATCTTGACATCAATTTAGTTATCTTCAAAGCGGAACGCTTTTTTTGCCTCTGACCCCTCCCCGGCTATAACCCCTTAGGCTTTGTACACCAAAATGACGGCTTATGACATTGCTCTTGAAATTACGAATTCTACGGACCTGAAACAACTTTTCATCTTATGAAATCGATTAGAATGTGTGAAGGAGATATCAGACTACAACTTTCATAGGTTTATCTTGACATCAATTTAGTTATCTTCAACGCGGAACGCTTTTTTTTACCTCTGACCCCTCCCCCGTTACAACCCCATAGGCTTTGTACACCAAAATGACGGCTTATGACATTGCCCTTGAAATTATGAATTCTACGGACCTGAAACAACTTTTCGTCGTATGAAATCGATTAGAATGTGTGAAGGAGATATCAGACTACAACTTCTATAGGTTTATCTTGACATCAATTTAGTCATCTTCAAAGCGGAACGCTTTTTTGCCTCTGACCCCTCCCCCGTTACAACCCCATAGGCTTTGTACACGAAAATGACGGCTTATGACATTGCCCTTGAAATTATGAATTCTACGGACCTGAAACAACTTTTCGTCGTATGAAATCGATTAGAATGTGTGAAGGAGATATCAGACTACAACTTCTATAGGTTTATCTTGACATCAATTTAGTTATCTTCAAAGCGGAACGCTTTTTTTGCCTCTGACCCCTCCCCGGCTATAACCCCATAGGCTTTGTACACCAAAATGACGGCTTATGACATTGCTCTTGTAATTATGAATTCTACGGACCTGAGACAACTTTTCATCTTATGAAATCGATTAGAATGTGTGAAGGAGATATCAGACTACAACTTCTATAGGTTTATCTTGACATCAATTTACTTATCTTCAAAGCGGAACGCTCTTTTTGCCTCTGAAGGAGATATCAGACTACAACTTCCATGAGTTTATCTTGACATCAATTTAGTTGTCTTCAAAGCGGAACGCTTTTTTTGCCTCTGACCCCTCCCCGTTACAACCCCATAGGCTTTGTACACCAAAATGACGGCTTATGACATTGCCCTTGAAATTATGAATTCTACGGACCTGAAACAACTTTTCGTCGTATGAAATCGATTAGAATGTGCGAAGGAGATATCAGACTACAACTTCTATAGGTTTATCTTGACATCAATTTAGTTATCTTCAAAGCGGAACGCTTTTTTTGCCTCTGACCCCTCCCCGGCTATAACCCCCTAGGCTTTGTACACCAAAATGACGGCTTATGACATTGCTCTTGAAATTATGAATTCTACGGACCTGAAACAACTTTTCATCTCATGAAATCGATTAGAATGTGTGAAGGAGATATCAGACTACAACTTCTATAGGTTTATCTTGACATCAATTTAGTTATCTTCAAAGCGGAACGCTTTTTTTGCCTCTGACCCCTCCCCGGCTATAACCCCTTAGGCTTTGTACACCAAAATGACGGCTTATGACATTGCTCTTGAAATTATGAATTCTACGGACCTGAAACAACTTTTCATCTTATGAAATCGATTAGAATGTGTGAAGGAGATATCAGACTACAACTTCCATAGGTTTATCTTGACATCAATTTAGTTATCTTCAAAGCGGAACGCTTTTTTTGCCTCTGACCCCTCCCCCGTTACAACCCCATAGGCTTTGTACACCAAAATGACGGCTTATGACATTGCCCTTGAAGTGGCAGAAGTGTTAACGATAATAACAGCCACGATCTTTCTACAAATCCATTACATGCCATTGTCGTCAAACAATATTGTCTCGTTCTCACAAGCGAAGACTTATTTCTGTTTTTTAAATCAATTTCACTACCTTATATTTAAAACCTTATGAAGACGTTCTCCTGCATTTATGATTATAATGTATACACATCTTATATTCAAAACTTAATTCAAAGTATTATGGATTGTTCTATGTCTTTCATTTTCTTTCTCTCTCTCCCTCTCTCTCCCTCTTAATATGTTTCTCGTCCAATTTATCCATGAAATGAATTCATAAAACTATGTCGACACTTGGCTGGTTAATTTTTTTTAAAATAACGTAATCACAATGACATGCAAAACAGAAACTTAGCTGATCCCATTTACATACTAGACGAAATATAAGAGTAGCTGTATTGGTAATTGCTGCCCTAGATTAGAATTAGACTTAATCGTAATATTGGCCGAAATGCACGCAGCATTCTATTCCCGCGTGCGCACTTTTGAACGATGAGGGCCGTCTTCGACTTTCTATTTCATATTCCAAATGAAAAATAGAACAATGGAAAATAGGGGTCGGTTTTGTACTTTCCTCTGTCTATTGAAACGCAAAGATGGAATTGCTTTTTGAACGTGTTGTGTTTTCAATTAAATGTAGAAAATTGAAAAAATATAATTGAGGGGTTAAATTGCAGTTTGTATGTTCTATTTGAAAAAAAAAAAAGGTAGAGCAATTTTGGTCAATAATTTTTGCTTTCTACTCGAGTGAAAAGATTGAGTTTTCTAAATATACCGCGCTTCGAACTGGAAACTAAACGAATTAACTTGTATCCACATGGAAATCAGACATTGCCATTACACAAGATGAAATTAGATTCTTCATAAAATGTGACCAAAACGGGTTTAGTTGACCAAACAATCATTACACAAACTGCCCATAAACCGAATGAAAAATAGGCTACTGAGCAAATAAAAATAAAACAAACTGGTAATACACCAATAATGTTACTGAGATGAAAAAGAAACAAACAAACAAGTTGACAAAATTGTAATTACTTCATCATCGTGTTAATTTCAAACAAACTTTGTCAGAAGCGTCTTTGTATCGTTTAGCAGAAAATGAGGGATATGTAAGCTATCTTCATTGAATACAGTGTACATGTACCTCAATTTCAATAAATATGGTATATTATAATTCGATAGGGGGGGGGGGATCATTTCTATAGCTCTCAGAGACGTTACCCGAAGACAGTGGGCTTTATATAAAGGACTATTGTCCCAGAACAACGAGCCATTTCTGACTTTTTATTGCTGCCAACTATTCATATATATTTTTTTTCCAATCTTCAGAAACGTCGTCCATTGTCAAGACAAGTATTTCCTATCGAATTCGGACGGATATGGTGTCACATAAGAAGAACCATTTCTTCCAAGGGAACTTTTAAACAGTTACATGCAGATACACTATCTCCACCTAATTTCTCCGCCGGCCCTTTATGCTTTCCCTGATTTCGTTCAAACATTGACAGAAAAATCTTGATATTCATGTCATAATCAACGGAAATTAGGGAATTTTCGAGATGCCATGTTAATTGTATAGGATTTGAAGGCATTATACCACTTGACAAGACAAAAATAAAAGTGTGTCTATAATATCTTCTTCTTCTTCTTCTTCTTCTTCTTTGTCTTATAGCTCCCAAACTCAGTTCTGACGCTGAATGGCCGTCGTACATATTCGCCAATCTTTGCAAACTCATCTTTTAAGTATTTGATATTTCCACAGAATGAGGGGTTGACAAGATTTGAAGTTAGAACACAGGCATTATTTATTGATTTCTTTTGAGAACTCCCTTAAACAGGTTTCTTCCATTTTTGCTCTTATTTGAAGGAAAACTGTCAGGTACAGATTTGGCATTATAACACATCCTGCAAGTCCATCTGTTCTTTAGTAAAAAGGGATAGTGCTAATTGTTATAATGTTCTTTTTTAACCTTAAGATCTGTACATTCGACCTGCTAGCTAATACCCCAATAACATCTTTTCTTCATAATTAAGACACCATGTTTAATGAAAAACCGATTACCCGTTCTTGAGCTGTTGGGAGATTACTAGTAAGATTAGGTCTGTGGTCTCCGCATATTTGGTTTATAGATTAACGTAAAAAATAATTGCTCTTTCAGAACATATGAAAAAAAAAAAAATGACAAGGTTGGCACGTATTTTGAGTCCTGTGAGAGGACGATTTTTGTTAATTTTTGCACATTTCAGGTACCGGTACTTGACCTTGGAACTCGAAATCATGACCCCCAAATTTTGCATCGAGTGAAAGAAAGATCACTATCATTGAATGTCAAGTTATTACCCCATACATGTCCTTTGATCTTTGACCTAATGACCCCCAACTGACCCTAAAATTAAATTGTTTCTTTCGCACTTGGGCCAAATCATTAAGACACTTTACTAGTGCACATGGTGGAAATCCGACCACTAACTCTTGAGTTATTGGGAGATTAAGCACATTTTATGTACTTATGACCTCTGTGACATTTGACCTTTGACCTTAATTTTCGTGACTCCCTAAATAAAAATGGTTTCTTCCTCACTTCATTGTTAACACACCCTGAGAGTTTTGTGAAAAAAATGTTCCGTTCTTAAGTTAGGCCCTATACTGCATGGGAGATTTAACTTTCTTAATCATTTTAAGATCCACTTGACCTTTGGCCTTCGCCCCCAAAGTGATATTTTTTTCTTACTTCATTGACAACAAACCCTGGAAGTGTGGTGAAAATCGGTTCACAATTACCATTACGATCCGCCATGATCAAAACAGCCGCCATTTTCCTGTGGTTCTTGGCCGCTTAAAGCCACCATACATAGGCGATGTCGGCGGATTGTGCGCTCACTTCAGTAGGGAGTGCACGTATACCAGGCGAATGCGTGCGCGCCGATGATGCTCAGCGATCGACGAACGAGTCTCGGTACATCGCTGTTTTCTAGTGCATCTGACAATATTTGTGGTTGTAAATTCAATTTTATACGCTGCATTTGATCTGTAATGACGGCACTAGGAAGCTGAAACATGTAAGAATACCGTTAAACAATTTTTATGATCAAATTATATTGTTGTAGGGTCACAATATTGTCTTGTGCCCCTAAACTCCAGGCGGGCTTTTAGTGACCTTATCACTTGTCAAACGGCGGTCCATACAGCAAGAGAAGCTCGCCAGCTGATCAGTGCGTGGTGGTTCATGGGATATCACCCTGGCATACGGCGAATGAGGTACCGATAATATAGGGCCGTAAAGTGCACAATTGCCCGCCGTTCTATGTTGACCTAGCCACCGTTTTCCGCAGTTCTAATGCTTTCCAGAGTACTCGAGTGAACATCATAACGGCAAGTCATATAACCGTCTAAGTGCAGGAGTAAACGCGTTGACTTGTCTCCCTTTGTTGGTGTATGTATACGAACAAACGTGCAAATAGTGCACGATCTCCGACCCTTTTTTCCCACACGCCTGTTTTTAACACGCTAAACGGCGCATAGGGCATGCATGTATACATGTACAGTGTTTCGACGTACGCATTATTATGCCTTCAAGCAAAACACAACGACCTATTGTCATTGACTTTTCGTTGTTCTGAATCAGTGTGACGGACAGGGTAGATTCAGTGAACTCCCGCAGATAAGAGGGGGGGGGGGGGGGATATAGAGACCTATATAGCTCCATTTCACCTTTCCCTATGGTAAAGTACATGTGGTTCGAGGGTATGAATTTAATCCCATTAAGTATCTTATGGATTTTCTCTTTCGAGGGCAAATAGTTAGTAGCGACTATTAAGTTTTTTCATCCACCTGTAGTCCCGCTTCTCACTTAGTCACATTTAGATTCGGTAATCGGGGTGGAGTTTGCATGCCAAGGAGTCGATTCTGTAACTGGCAATTATAGTCCAGGGCAATTAAAGGGAAGATAAACCCAAAGAGCATTGTGGATTGAGTGAAAGCAACAACATTAGTAGAACACATCAGTGAAAGTTTGAGGAAAATCGGACAATCGATGCAAAAGTTATGAATTTTTAAAGTTTTGGTGTTGGAACCGCTGGATGAGGAGACTACTAGAGGTTATGACGTATGAGTGGACTGCAATACAAAGAAACTATAAAGGAAAGTCAACAAAAATTCACTTTTCTAGCATTATGAAAGAGCACTTGCCTTACCGTTTTCAAAAAGCAGGGGGAATAATTGCTACCCTTAACATATGTCAGTATCAAGTTGATGGAATTCGTGGTTTTCATGAAAAATGAATTTTTGTGAAATTTCCTTTATATTTCCTTTATATTTAATTGTTGTCCTCTCATACGTAATAACCTCTAGTAGTCTCCTCATCCAGCGGTTCCAACACCAAAACTTTAAAAATCCATAACTTATGTATCGATTGTCCGATTTTCTTCAAATTTTCACTGATGTGTTCTACTAATATTAATGCTTTCACTAAATCCACATTGCTCTTTGGGTTTAACTTCCCTTTAAAGACCCGGTTGTCAGAGGGAAAGCCCTTGTTCAGAATGTTCGAGAATGATCTAGATGTATGGCTGCCCATATAATAGATCACCTTTATATGCCTTGATTATACCAGAAGGGTAGTTTCTGACAACCGAAGCCCACTGAGGACTCGAAGCAGCAATTAAGAGGTGCCCGCGGGCTCATATTGTATCTATACATTTAAGACAGATAGGCCTATTGGTCGCTAATTCTTCAGAAATAGCGTTTCCTAGATTAATTCAAGACTGATAAACCTAGCTCCTTTGATCTAGGAGACCTCACTCCTAACTGAAAAGATATTTTCCAAGTTTTCAAATGAGATCTTGTAAAATCCAAAAGAAAAAAAAAAACTATAGATACTCATGATGATCTTCTTTTTATCCAGATCGGCGCTCCTGCATTGTTATTCAACCTCAACGTTTATTATACCTTAAGATTAGTGAAAGTTTTAAAACCTAACTAATTTGGGGGGACATCTGTTTACAAGGAACCCCTTGAATGCCATTGGACATCATGAATATTGCCCTATGATACTTTTTAGTAAAGTGAAAAGTGTGCTTTTAATGAATACATGGACTAGATTGTCCCTTTTCATCATAAACCTTTGTTGTTTATCTCTTTTATTTAGTTTTTCCAAGTTCAAGTAATATCGAATGTTCTTTCCCATTATTTCCATACAACCTTCGCTTAGATCTAGTTATTGAAACTTCAGTTTTCTTTCATCTATACTATTTCCTATTCATATCTGCATTAATGTGTCAAATTGTTCTATAAGCGTTATATGTTTGATTTTGATCGTATTGAATGTATATATATATGTTTCTTTTTCTTTTTCCTTGTTTGTTAGTAACTGTAATTCTGGATTGTTTTATGTGTTGTGTTTTAAAGGGCCCCGATGAAAATCAGCCAGTGCTGACTTGGGCCACCCTTTTTAAAGATGTGAAATAAATAAATAAGAAATAAAAAAGTATAAGGATGGAGGCGGGGCATATAATGGCTAACGTAGGCCCGTGTTATGTAAATTCTAACTGTCTTAACTCTTCAACCTTATTTTTAACACTCTTTATTGTTTTTGTCTTTTGACATGACGCAGAGCTCTCTATTGAACGTCCCTGTTGGAAGGAACACATACAGTGTCCCACAGTATGTTCACAATACTGTTCATATAATAGTCCGCTATGTAAAAGCGCTCGAATTAACAGTGTGAAGATAATCATTCACTATACACTATACTGTTTTCTTTCTTTTTTTTTTAACGTGACGCAGAGCTCTCTATTGAACATCCCTGCTGGAAAAAAAACCCAGTGTATCACAGCGTGTTCGCAATGTTTTCACATAGACCGCTATCTGTAAGCGCTCGAATCTAACCGTGTAAAGATATTTCACACTGTGGTGTGGTTTTTCAGAGTGTTCACATAGTAATGTTCTGTACTCACACTGTGAATTGATGATTCACACTGTACTTCATATTGTGTTCCACACTGTATGGACACCGTGTTCTTATTCCAGCAGGAATTATGTTGTCCTCGACTTTACTTCGCATTTTCAGGAATCCCAGACCATGATGCGACGAATTAGATAAATCCAATACGTGTCTTTATAATACGGTGAAAAAAACAACAATACAATATATTCTTCATCAATCTAGTAAGAGTGACTTATTAAACTTCAAAGGGTGAGTGTGGGGTATCTATAGGGAGATTTTTTTTTTATAGGCCTATATGTTTCAGTTGGCCATTGTGCGACTTTATGCATACTTTTTGTGGTATACTTTTTATGATTTTATAACCTTACAATTCTGGAAATATCGTTTTACTCGAGGAATGTGATATATAAAAATAAAAAATAAAAGGGAGGGGGAGCGCGCCCGGTGGCGCCCCCCCCCCCCCCCCATCCGCCTCTGCTTCAAGCATCACTCACATACATCAAGATACACCCACAGACTATCCGCACAATCTATTATCGTTTGTACGGCAATAATAATTGTCTGTCAATCTCGTATAAAATGTTTACACGCACATGCCGATAACAACTGCACTAACTTGTAATTTCACTCATAACCCATTTCATACTATATTCTCGGGTGGACTCTTCTTATTTAACGACAATATGATTCTTATTTCTTTTTTGTCTGTCTGTCTGTCTGTCCGTTGCAACATAGCTCAAAGTTACCAACGCATATGGATGAAATTTTGGTGATCTTTCACTCGGTCTACTCCCACGTCGTCCAAAAGCAACCTAATTTCAACCCATGTGGTCTAATTCCGTTTCGTCTACAAATTTGTCTAATGACCATTTAGTCCAATTGCCACTTAGGCTCATTACCAGTTGGTCTACTTTCAGATGGGCTTTGCCCATTTCGTCTAAATACCCACAGTTTATGAGACAAAATGGGGAAAAGTCCAAGGAGAGAAAATTGCAAGTAGACTATCTGGTCATTAGACGAATTGATAATTAGCCAAACTGGGCTTCAGACCAAGTGAGAATTGGACCAAACGAGAATTAAACAAAATTGATAGTAGACTAAATGAGTTCAGCCGTAGTGGTGTGAGACGAACTGGAAAGTAGACCATCTGGTAGTAGACCAAGTGGCAATAAACCGAAATTTTCAGGGAAGGTTAAAAATGTATACAAAAAAAAAGTTGATCATTTTTTTTTTTTTTTTTTTTTGTTGCAGTGATCCGGATCACCGTCTGAATTCAGTATTTTTAATTTTTCATTTGTTATTCTTTCTTCTTTTTTTCACTTTTTAAGGATCCTCTATCTGTTGTTATTTGGTCGTGTTGTTTGGTGGGGTCCAGTTAGTTGGCGCGCTTGTTTTTGTGACCCTCAGTCCTAATGATCAAAATAATGTTGGCCAGAAAGTTTACGGCAGAGGCAGCGACGGCTGGTTGCCAGTGAGAGAGTACGTTTTGATGGTCGAGGAATCTGATAATGCAGAAGATGAAGGACTAATATATATATATATATATATATATATATATATATATATATATCACCACATGTATCATAATTATTCATTTTGTTTCAATAAACAGGCCGTTTGGACCGGCATCATGATCGAGCAATATAAAGATTGCGATCTTCTGCGCTTTGCAACAAATAATCATATTTATTCTGTTATCCTCCATCGATTACGACATGTATTTTAACATGTTTGGTTTGTACTAATATAATCATGTTGGGAATGATGTTCGATTATTGTTTATATAGTTTCATTCAAATCGTGTATCAAAATAATGTTCTTATGCTTATGTTTATGTCCTTTGATAACTGCGGAATTACGAAATCTAAATTATAGGTAGGCACACACTTGTTACAAACGCAGCTAATTAATGTGAAAAACATTGTCTGGCCATTTTTCAGTCAGACTTAGCTACTAGTTTTCAGGAATTAATATTTGTTTGTTGCTTACATTCACAAAGATAACAGGATAATTTGGCTGCATTTCCCCCTGTCTGCTCAGGTACATCCTCTCACCGCCCCCCGCCCCTTCCCTCATTTTCTCTCTTCCTTTTTCAATTTTCACCACTGCTTTCTATACCTCGGTTTTACGATTTTCTTTTCAAGCCTAATTCCCGCAACACTTGAAAGCAACAGTTCAGAAACGCCACAATGAGTATATAGGCACGTAGACACATTAAAACCACTGCCAGTTTTTTTTTTTTATTGTTACATATTTCACATTTCATCAAATAAATCATAAACATAAAAGATGCATGAGTGAATTGCCGAACACAGCACCTAAGACAATAAAACATGTGAAATATGAGGAATCTACGTAAAAGCATTGCTTGTAATATAGGCAGTAGATTCCCAGATGCTGATATGAGATTGATTGTTACTTTATATTTACAATTGAAAGGAATGACAATTTATGAATTGGGGAAATATAAACGTCGAAGAATAAAAAAAAAAAAAGAGAGAAGACAAAGAAAACAATGTCACGGTACTAAACCTCTGGAGAGTTGTGTGATCATCCGAGCGAGGTACAAGTAAGATACAGTGTATAATGACAGAAATACAAAGTATGCACAAAGAAGGTCCAGGAGATGGAAGATATTGCGAGCGAGGCACATGATAGATACAATGACAGAAATACGAAGTATGAACCGAGAATGTCGAGGCCAGTAGGCCTATATCATGGTTGACCCGAGGTCGACAGAGAGTCAACAGAATAATCGCTGTGTCAATATAATATCATGGCTTGCACTTTTCAACTTTGATTCTGTAACTTGAGGGCAGAGATCGCTTTCAGGGTGCCTAGTGCCACTGCGTCGAGAAAAAAAAAAACACCGTCTTCATATAGCTTTGTGCTTTGCTGGATCCATGATTGGTAACGTCAATAGTCGTCATCCTATCGCTGCGTTGTCTATAAGATTACACCGTCTGACTCATGACTGTGGATATATCGATGCTGATGAATATGGCGCTCCTGAATCTTCAAACGAAGTTGTCGCTGTTGTCGACCGTCTGTCTGGTCATGGCGCTGCATCTCGCCCAAGCAGCAGGAATGGCGGAGTCTGGAGGAATCGCTTGCGTTAGTTTGGGTGAGCTTTTATAGTAATACATCACGTATTCCCTGCTGTCTGTCTGAATGTCCAGTCATGCAAATCTCAAGGGCGTCACTTAATCAGCGATTCCGCTTCCATTTTCTTTTGTAGAGTCATGTTCCAGTTATATTACTTTTGTTTCAGCCATGGACTCGAATAACCAATGCCTCCCTCCTATAATCATTACGACAATTATGTTACGACAGCAGAGGACTTTGATTTTCTCTTTAGAAAGTCAGAATATTCACGTTTACTCTGCAGACAAAACAAACAAACAAACAAACATTGAACTATATACAATCAGGAGAATTCTCATCATTTGATGTTACATTACGGTAATAGCAGTGTTTGCACCAACCATGTTCAGAGTATTTTCGATACTCCTCCATGTCCACGGGCTTTTTCAACGACCACTATAGAATGCAATGACTGTAACATAATATCTCTTCTATCGTTCACTGTTTTGCTGTTACAATGTATTTCTCTCTCTGTGTCTTTCCAGGGCTCCTTGCTATTGTAGCTCTCTGTCTCTCCCTGCTATTTTTTAGTCTCCTCGCTCTTGACCCTGCGCCCAATGACGGGGTAAAGTCCACTCTGCGTCACTTCCTATCGGCCACTGCGGCGTTCTTGAGAGGGAAGACCGCCCTCTATCGTCTGCAGAAGCACTGGAAGAATCCTCGCCGAGCCCAGGATCGCATCCTCAGACACATTCTCCTTAAGAATGGCGACACGGAGTACGGCAGACGATACCGACTTCGAGACATCAAGGACAGAGATGAGTTCAGGGCTCGCCATCCACTCACAACATACGAGCACTACCGTCCTTTCGTTGAAAGGGAGATTAATGGCGAAAGAAACATTATGACCCGGAAATTCCAATCCAGTTATGCCAGGACTTCCGGTACGACTGGTCACTCCAAGCTGATCCCTAGGACGAATAGACTAGGGAGACTCGGGAGCTATCTGGATATTCTTTACGCCATCGCTTACCTGACAAATCCTGATATGGGGATAATTCAGAAGCAACTATATCACTATGTAGCCCCTGTAGTCTCTCGAGGTAAAAATGGCGCGTCTATCGAAAGTGCCCTGACATTAAGAGATATCAGAAGGTTGTATCACACCACACCTCCGGCAGGTTTTCGCATCCACTCCTACGAGGTAGCGAATTACATCCATCTCCTGTTTGCTCTGCGGGACAGGAATCTCGATTCCATCTGCGTCTTGTTTCTGAGCACGCTCGAGAGCATGATGAAACAACTCTCAAAGTGGTGGGAAAACATCGTCCACGACATCGAGTTCGGAACCATTCATGAGGAACTCGATCTCCCGGACGACATACGGTCGGCACTGACAGCTGAACTTCGTGGAGGCGACCGACAGAGGGCGCTAGAATTACGGCAAAATTTTGTGGTCGGACTGGACAACATCTTGCCAAGGGTGTGGCCGAAGTTCAGAGTCATCCTATCTTCGGACAACACTGGAATCTGGCCCAAAATAAGAGAGAAATACTCGAGAGGTACTGTGTCATCCATTATACAAAAACCTATACGGACAGATATATTACAGAGCACTCCCGTTATAACGAACACGGTTATCAATATCATGGTTATTGAACGAAATTCCGGTTACAACGAAGTAAAAATTCAGGCCGCAACACAATCGGCTCTATGTTTTTTTTTTTTTTATTATTGTTTATTTATTTTGTTTGGTTATAACGAAATTTCGATATAACGACAGAAAATTGCCGGTCCCGAGGAATTCGTTATAACGGGAGTCCACTGTTGGTAACACTCATTGCGTATAGGCCTACCCTTATTTTACTTTATGCTGCTTCCCTGAGACACATTTGCATACAATAGGCAAACTATTAATCACTCAGTTTTTATATCTCAAAAGACGGCCCCAGGCATAATTTTGTCTGCCCGTCTGTCCGACCGGCCCGTCCAAATGTTTTTATAGTTTTCACGACTTAAGAAAATTTGTTCAGTGAATTTGTTGTCTGGCCCAGTTATAAGTGTGCTTATGCGCTTCAAATTTTTAAAGGTCAAAGATCCGTTAATCCTTAAAGGTTATGACTAACCTTAAGCCCCAAACGGCAATTTCATCTAGTAAATCAGCTATTCATGGCATGTGGCGATGATTTGGAAGAATGTGTAAAAATAGATACACAATTCTTTACACAGTGCGATAGAGATAAAAAGTTCAAGGTAAAAAACAAAACAAAACAAAACAAAAACAATACCGGTCTTTTCTCAATGTAACTTCAGCCAAGAATGCAAAAATGATGTAAATATTTTGTATTCCACCGAGAGCTAAGAAATTGAGGGAGTACGACAGTATCATTTTTGACGGGAAGCAGAATTTGATTTTAGTGTGGAATAAAACATTGGTCCGCCTCGCATGCATTCGGCTGGGGTGATACTGCGACGCTGGCTTCTGAATAATATTCGAGTAAACAACGGTTTTAATTCTCAGAGAACTCTGGCCTCAGAATTCGAAATGCTACCTCGGGGTAGTATATAAGCTACCCTCCCCTACCCTACTCCCATAGCATTTCAAACCATTCGTTCGAAACGCTGATGGCCGACAGACTGCTCTTCCACGGGGCCCTGCAATCATTGCCAAGCCCGCATTGTAGGGTCTTCCACGAAACCAATACCCACGAGTCATACAGCCCACGAGTTCGACATTGAAAAAAAATGTCCATGACTTATCCACAGTTCACGAGTCATACAGCCCTTGAATTCGACATTACAAAATGGGTTTGATGCGTCGATCTCATGGCCCTTGTTTGCTTAGTGTCGAACTCATGGGCTGTATGACGCGTGGGCTGTTAGATTCTTGGGTGTCAAACTCGTGACGTGAACCCATTGTAATAGCAGGTATGTCCTGAATTACACCTGAGTCCAAAAAGGGGAAAAAGAGAAAATGGGATGGTAGCAATGGGCAAAATCTAAAAGGAATTTGTCAAAAATCTCTCGGATGTGTTCCATAATACAGTGTACATCTATCCGGGGATGTATCCACTGGGCGGCATAGCTTGTTTAAGAGCCCATATAGCATTATTATCCATATACAGTGTTCCCTGGATTTATCCCCTCTACCTACCACCTACCAGGTATCACCTTGGTTTCCAGTGGTTACGGATGTTCAGAGGGGTTTATCATGGGGATCCCCATTTGGGATTGGGACGAGCGACCAGAGATGCTCTTCCATCCTACTTCAAACTTTTTCGAGTTCATCAGGCTGCAGAAAACGTAAGTTTGTGCCACCTGTTGCTCGGCTCAAAGCAGGTGAAAAAAAAATATAGCAGATAGTAAGAAACGCTTGTCTAACGGTCTTAGTTAAAGTAGAGAAAATGTGGATGCGGGCTGCAGTATAGTTTCGCTGTCTATGTTTCACTTCCGAGAGATGTTGTCGGAATAAGTCAGTTCGGAGTTCACTTTGAGCATGATCCGAATAAAGTTCATTCGTACCATTGTGTAAATACTACGTCAATGGAGGTGGACCGGAGGGGGAGGATGTTGGAGCTTTTGCATTTTTAGAACAGAAATTCAACGACCTGTTGTCAACTTTGATGGAATGTTTAGAAAGTGATAAATAAAGAGACATACATTTCCACCATATTTACCTTTAAACTGATTCAGAGCTACAAAAGCCGTAAAAAAGGCAAACAAAAGAGAAAATAGGAATCTTGAAGGGGAATGAATGATAAACGTACAGGCTGATGCATAAAAAATGATAATCGAAAACCTAGTATAGTTTACATCAAGCTTCTTGTCTCGTGAATAACGACTACCTACATTGAGTGTATATAGTTTGCTTGTTGTTGGTTTTTTTTTTTTCTGCTTAAATCAGTCATGAGAGTCAGCCTGAAACGCTGTTCCTCGACGAGCTCGAGATTGGCCAGGAGTACGAGGTTGTGATCACCCAGGATTGCGGGCTTTATCGGTACAGATTGGGAGACATCATTCGAGTCACTGGTTTCCATGACAACTGTCCTTCATTTCAGTTCTTGTACCGGTCAGTGAGAACAGTTGCGTTCCCTTTGTAACTAGTGAGCTTTAGATCTGCGACGCGAACGCTAAACTATAGACGACGCAGCCTCCCGCGTAAGACGACGGAAACAGCTGTCTCGCGCGTGTATAGAACATCATTTAAAAAATCCAAATCAGCGTCGTCGTAGCGTTCGCGTCGCAAGGCAGAAATTTGTCACATTAGTGTATACCAGATTAGTGATCTTCAGTTGTTTTGCGTTGTGAACAAATAGCGCTATACCTCCCTATTATAATGCTATTTACATGCATACTTTCTTGATTTCTTTAAAACTCTTGATGATATGTTAAGCGCAAGCTTACTCTAGCATATAAAATTATAGCTGCGATAGTTTATGATTATAATCTAAGCTGTTTTTTAGGCTTAATTCGATGTTGTTGATACTAATTAGAGCTTCCTTGGGATCTTAACCATCATGTCCTAATTCAAGTGACATATTCCGGCAATGTGTAATCGTAGTAATATTGTCAATATGAATAAGAGAGTTGCATGGTTGGAGTGTCCAGTCATGTTATGATGAGTGTCTAAATGATCTCAATTAACGATGACATCATTGTCTATTCAGTGGAGGTAAATAGATTTACTCGGAGCTATAAAGGTAATCACCATGTGCATATTTTACTTTCACTTTGTGCCATTTTCAGTCTGGGCCTGATGCTGAATTTGCGATACGAGAAGATCGACCAAGGCGTCGCACTCCAGTCAGTTCAGGCCGCCGTGGATCGCTGGCCGGGCCGGGTCAAACTGACTGAGTTCGCCGCTGCCGAAAGTACCTTGCTCTCAGAAACGTGTGCTGGTGAGAATACGCACACTACACGGAGTTTTACACCGACACTAATATAACGATTCCAACGATGCCCTAATGAGTAGAACCAAGAGTGATAATTGTAGAATGCTAAAACAAAGCATAGCTTTCAAAGTTGGAGTTTAAAAAAACTACAAATTAGTGACAGCCGCATCTTAAGCGTTCGTCAAGATGGGTAAACTGTGATTGATGACATCATCCTGTACTGGGTGCCATCTATGGACTGCGTGGAAGGAGAGCGTGTGCTACCTTCTCTAATAATTCTTTGCTTCTATACGTTGGTACCGCTCAGCCTTTCGCCGGGGCGTTGCCAAACATTAAGTCTTACAAGGTCCGTTTCTACTCCGCGTCCATGAACTCTCTCCTAGGCACACCATTCCTGTTATCAATATGGGTAGTTCCCCTTTCACTCCTCCCTCTCTCCCTCTTTCATTGACTCCATTCCCACCCCCTGCCCCCTCCCTGCTCCCTTTCCCTTTCTGATCTCATCCCTTCCCTTCTCTCCCCTTCCCTCCCTTCTCTCCCCTTCCCTCCCCTTTCGAGATCCCCTTCCCATTCCCTTTCTCCCCTCCTCTGTCCCCTGCTCCTTTCCCTTCGATCCTCTTCCCCCAGTCTCCCATTCACTTTCTACTCCTCTATCCCTTTCCCTCAAATGTACCCCTCCACTCTTCCTTTACCCTCTTCCGTCTCTTTTCTCCTCTCCCCTTCCTTTCCCTTCTCCCTCCTCTCTCTACCATCTCCTCCTCCCCCTTGTGTCACTAGGTTGTTATCTGCTCATAACTTTGTATCGGATGTATTCCTTCTTTCGTCAGGAGTTTCTGGAAATGCTTGACATTATTTAGTTTTGAACTTTTTGTTTGTTTGTTTGTTTTTTTTTTTTTTTTTTCTCTCTGATCCAGCCTATGAGAGGGACGAAATTATGCCATACTACTTGCTCTTCGTGGAGTTAGAGTTCCCATCTGGAAATGAGTCGTGTGAAGAGATCACACAAGAACACAAGGCAATGGTAAATATCCACCTACCGTCTTTCTATCA
Organism: Diadema antillarum; assembly: GCF_040938485.1. NCBI lineage: Eukaryota > Metazoa > Echinodermata > Echinoidea > Diadematoida > Diadematidae > Diadema > Diadema antillarum. The sequence continues at coordinate 98,290 of NW_027272888.1, read as the reverse complement.
TCGACTTTTGTTCTCCTTTTCATGTTTAATCAATGTCAAAGTTCAGTTATTTACACACCATGACCAAGCTTAACACAAGTGTGGATCCCCCCCCCCCCCCCGACAAATTTACGAACGGTATTCGAACATCATCGCTGCACTACTTTCAAATAGTTTCTCCTCTGAAACCGTAAAGCTAATAATGATTCTCATGGAATTCCCGCCCTTGGCAAAATGAAATGCAAACGTGGACCACATTATATTAATGAAAGAGAGCGATTACACAGTTCAAGTCAAGGAGCAACTAGGCAGGAAACATTGGATACTCACTTTTATTCAATTGCTGGACGGGCATTTTGCACGACACGAATACAATTTTGAGTAAACGCTTCTTACTATTAATCACATCTTATTCTTCATTCAATTTCATTTTCGTCAACAAAATGGGAGTGTTTCCTTCTGAACTCTCCAATGTTGATATCTTGAAAATTCTGCTTGGAAATTTTGATACTATAAAGTTCTATCTATACGGAGCTTCACATAATTCTCTTTCAGAAATAGCCTGACATAGAGAAATGCTGATCCGCCACTATCCCTGCCTCCTAGGTCCGTGGGGAGGATCGACGGCTCTTAAGCAAATAATACCAATTTTATTTGTTCATTCATCAGTCCGGTTAATTAATAATCAATCAATCAATCAATCAATCAATCAAGCAATCACCCACCCATTCGATTAGATCATTCATTCGATTATATCATTAATCAATCGATTGACAAAATGACAAACAGTTAAATGCTTAGCGAACTTACAGTTCGTCAATGAATACATGTAGCCTATTCACTATGTTAACTTTGTTCTTCTTTCATCTTCAGTTAATCGATTTGCTGTTTCATAATCCATTTGATTATTTTACTGTCAGCTCGATCAGGAACTGCGTGACCGCAATAGCGACTACGAACGGCTGCGCTGGGAAGGTGCCATTGCGCCCCCTCGAGTTCACATCGTGAAACCGGGAGCGTTCGAGGCACTGAAGGCCCACATTCTGGCCAACACCAGTACCACTGCTAACCAGTACAAAGTACCGCGCAAACTGCGGTCGGAAAGTCTGGTCGAGTTTTTACTTCAACAAGTCGTGTGATTGTATGGACCAAACGATGGCTCAGATAAATACATCTCTTGTGCTGCTGACTAGTATAGAGGATAAAAGTCCAGTGAAGCCTGGTGAAATAAATGTATACAGACAATACAAGTCAGTATATGGGTACAGGTGAATTATAATATGCTGAGCAAAATAACCAAAATTACCTGGAAAATATAGTGTGTTTTTTTTCTCCAAAGAGAATAACAGGTTATTATGCTCAGCAACAATGCTCTCGATGTAGTATGCCATGGACCTGTGTCAGACTTAAGGCCTATAAACCTTATCAATGAAAAGTTAAACAGTCTTTACATTGGAGACATGCTTATTTTTATTTTTCTAGTCTAAAAATGTATACAGATGTTTGTCTTTGTAGATACATTCATTCAATGTCATGTCATGATATTAGGCACGGACCAGCTGAAGAACAGGCATTGGCTGAAGCAGGTTCCGTTCAAAAATAAAATAAACCAAACTGAACTGAATTGAACATATTAGTTATGATGACCATGTCAATGAAGAACGTAATAAGGTATTATCCACTACAAGTGTAATGACTTTTGTGCAGCACTTTCCTTTTAGTCTGAAGGTGAACTACACTGACAGATACTTAAGATTGTAAATTGAAAGTTTGAACTGTAAAGCAAAATTACTTTGTGTTGAGTTAGCTCTTAACTACTACATGAAGCTTTTTTCGCATTGAGATTTGGTGTTATTCCTACTTAGATTCGAGTAGAGTTACCAGTCAAACACATTCTTGCTATAAGCCTATATACTTACAGTATACAGTGTATTTTGGACAGTTTGTATTGCTTTTTGTCTCTATGCTACTGGGTATGTGTATATGTACTTCACATGTGTAATGAGAACGTGTGTGTATGTGTGATGGTCTTTATTCATTGTATAAGCACATTACATTAAGTGGTTATGCATATAATACATACATATATGTATCTATACTTTTTTTTTTTTTTTTGCAGGGGGGGGGGGGGGGACATATGGTATATGCCTAGTAGAGGAATTACAGATTTTGGCAGCCATTTTGAATATCTCAAAACATTTAAGGATAACAGGGCTGCATCATCTTGATTTGGATTAAGTTCCCTCAAAGTAGGGTTAAAAATCAAATGTTTTCAATCTTCACCATTTATAAGAAATATTATGGAAATTTAATTCTTTAGCAGCCATTTTGGTGGCCATCTTGGAAGATCTCAAACCCTTTAAAGATGCAGGAGTTACATTATCCAGATTCGATATCAGCACTGGGCGGACGGTAAACAAGGTTCAGCCTCTGGCATCCAGACGAGGAGTGTATTTCGGCTTTACCTTAATTTGGATCCATTCAGACGAGACCACTCCTAGGCGATGGGGGATAACAGATCTGTGATAATCAAATAATTAGTTTGGAGAAGCATGTTCTAGACAGACACCATCCCTCGGTGGGGAGGGTTTGTTGTTGGTGATTTTGAATAGTGGAAATATCATTTTAAACATCAGTTGATTTGAGAAATCAAACTATGTTTAAAAAGAACTGGTATGCTGGGATAATTGACAGAAGCATTAGATATTTGCTGATGACATGTGGATTACTATGAAGAATGGAAGATTTATAATGTTCATCTCTTTTTTGACAGTTGGATATAGATTATATTGACACAAAAAGGAGATAAAAAAAGACAAAGCAGCCCATTCATCTCTTACTGTCACAAACACTGGAAAGAAGACACTCACTGAGACAAAGTATAATACAAGATGAGCAAATTCTGTCGGGTTTATTTCAGCTCTACAGTAGGAAGATACAGTTTCTAAGCTGAAGAGAGAGAGAGAGAGAGGGACACACAAACACACATACACACACATACACACAAAAACACACACACACATATACACAAAAGAAATAAATCAACTGAAACAATCACAAGAGCCAAAACTGGCACAATTCTGATCAACCCTGTCTGAGATTTTTTTTTTTTTTTAATCCTATGTTAGTAGAGCCTGAAGGTAGTCAAACACAATGTTCCCTGCTAGACTTTTCATTTCTGCATCCTCAATGAAATGACCACAGAGCGTGACACACTTGCACCATAGAGGTCATACATTAGCTTTGTTCACCCCTGCACATTTTACACCATTGGCAGCTTACAGGGTGAGGTAAACTCATGTTTGAAAGGTCTGTAGAGGAAAAAAACAAGACGACAACTGCACTGAGGCAACAATATTCCCTATCACTGCCCATCAAATTTTCCGCAAAGTGTTGTCCAAGGGTGACATTTGGACAAAGAATTAGAGACCAGCAGGGATACAAAACCATCATCAAAGAAGAAAGGACTAAAGCTGAATTTCCATCTCATTAACATCAAGAGAATGAGAAACATGCTATGTGGATCCAACGTCTCTTTCGAATTCTTTCAAACAAACTCAAGAGCATGGGACAGACAGAGGCCTTCACAGTATTATTGGCTTGTATTTGCACAAAGCTAACGCTTGCTGCCACTATCATTGATTTCGGTTTTACAAAACAAAAGTACATGAAATCAAAACATTTGACTTAACAACTCTTGTTTCCTACCGAAGTATGTTTTGTTCTCATTTATTTTTCTTCAGATGATACTGATTCGACAATTGGCAGTGGTCAGTGACCTGAAAAGATGAAACTTCGTCCAGTAATTGTTCCAACGACCACGAGGAGAAACAAAATTGTATTTACTTCTGCCTCAACAGAACTACAATCCAAATATCTATAACCTGGAAACGTTGCTCCCTACTATTTTCAAACAAATAGTATTCATGGAACACAGGACATTACCCAGGGAATTATACATTGTTGTTTTTTATGACTTACTACTTGTTAAACTCATTGAGGATGAACTGATTTCGCTACAACATGCATTTCCCATCGACACCTGCCCGAGGATAACATGTACTTGGTACACTATAGTCTTCAACAGGTTAACATTGAATACTACCTGTCCTTTATGGTTTTTTATGTGACAGTCCCGGCTCATTTATGTACATCTGATTGGGTACTCTCATCTCTCACTACATCAATGTGCATTTACATCTTTGTGAATACATGCTGATCACAGAGTCCACACCTTTTTCTTTCACTTTCCCTGTCAAAAAACAACAAATCTCTCATGAAATATACAACAGAGCATGCAGACTAGTCAAAATTTACTTCCTTTGGTATCTATGAGTCCAGTCGACTACGGTTACAGATTTATTCATATCCATCTCCTATTCAACTATGAACAATGCATATTCAATTGTAGAATGCCCCACCTGGATTTGAATAAACCACCTCGCTCCTCTAACACTTCACATCAATATACTGCCAATCACACCCTTGTCTCTCTTTCAAACTCTTGTACAGTTTTTTTTTTGGCCATACCCTTTTTGCCATACCCTTTTTTCCTCTTTCTCTGATACAGATACACAAGGGTAAAACCTCAAATACCCTAATACCTTAATAATGGTCTCAAACCATCGACTTCTGACTTATTCGACTATTATTTGACTTATTCAACTTTTGCACCATCGACTTATGCAGGGTCGACTGTATTTAGTTTAAAGATCTGTGTAAACTCTATCAGAAAGACACACATTCCTCTAGACCAGCTTTGGACTGTTTTCTCAGAGTGCTGCTATTGGATATTGGTTCATCAAGGGTTACATTATTGATACTGTAAAAACCAGAAATTTTTGCACGCATGAAACTCTCAGAAATTTCACGAGGAGCCAAGATTCATAAAAGTAAAATGCATACAAAGGTGTTTGTCTACACAATGCACTGAATGCCTGTGGCAATTCACAAAGGCTTCATGCCGCCAAAAAGGCTGTCGGCTCCAATTCGCGAAAACTTCACGCTGCAAATGTTTCTGGTTCTACAGTATTTCTCTGGGCAGAGCAGCTAGTTCTGGCAGTTTTATCAACCAAGCTTAAGATAGTCTGAATCACATAAAACTTCCTAAAATGGATCGCTTACCATCCCTTTGGTCTATCCATCTCCTTAGTACAAAGGACTTCCCAACAGACATTTATGATGCATTTGGTCATATGGTTATCTCAGGGGTGGATCCAGGGAGGACCGCAACCGGCGCACGCCCCCCCCCCCCTTTATTTTTTTTTGAAACAAAAGAAATAAAAAGAAAAAATAGGGGGACGGGTGTGTGCGCCCCCCCTTTAATTTCGTAAACGCGCCCCCTCTTTACGGAATTCCTGGATCCGCCCCTGCATCTTACTTTCACATCCCCCCCCCCCCCCCATGATTAAAAATGATAGAATGTGAACTGGAAAACACATTATGCTTCAAAGGTCTCATACCGATTTTAGAATGCAGTACCATCTTGACGTACTAGTGTGTACGAGACACACATTGTACGTCTGGACAATACCAGGGGATACACATGAATCATACACATGTGGGGCAGCGGTTTGACATAAAAAAATAAGAGCGAAAGAGAGAGAGAGAGAGAGAGAGAAAAGAAAGAAGTACAGGAGGAGGAGGATGAAAGAGGGAGGCATTATGGACACAGAATAAAGGCATTCTATTTCACACTGTACAAGCTTATGAATACACTATACATGTATATGCATCATCAACATCATATTAATAATTCCACTCTGTAATCTCTACATATCAAATCTTTGTGCCATCTACATATGTACACTATGAAATACTGCTTTGCATACATGTTGTATACACAGGAAAAGTAGCCGCTTCATTCAGTCTATCGATGGGCTATTATTCTAAGTCTAGCTGCATTATATAGATATCATACGTCCAGCCCAAGGAAGGCATGGAATAGCCCTGGTAGTCTTTCACACAGCACTACGTGCGAACTACATATCTATTTGAGTTAGCTCAACTATTTTAGCAACTTGTTGTTAAGTTCGCCTTACATTGGTCCTATAGGAGAAGTACTGTAAAAGTGGAAGTTTTCGCGGTGTTGAAATTTTTGCGCATTTCATGCAACCAGACACCAGCGTGAAAATAAAAGCACACAGATGTTTTTGCTTGCTATACGTTCCAGTAGTTCATGTCTTGATTCTCAAGAATTAAAAACCCGCGAAACTCATCTTACCCTGCTGAGCGCAAAACATTACTCGCATGAAATTATCCACTTTTACAGTATGGTATCAAAGAGGCTATAATGCCAACCTTTTTTTAATTTGAAAGATTGGGATATATATGTGGACATAAATTCACAGCATCATAATACAATGGTGAAACTTGAACCACTGCACCAGTAGGTTTCTCCAAGAAAAATGCAATCGTATAAAGCCACAGTTTGCAATGTTTCAGTGGACGTCAGAGTTGCAGTCATGACTGGTAACTGCTCATACAGCAAAAGAGAACAAAGATCTCAAATAATTCTTCCATGTTGGCAAGTACCTTGGGTAGCACTAGTTTCCTGTGCTGGTTCAAACAAGTTGCCGATCGCTTTACACATTTGCATACTTGGCAAACTCACATTTGTCATGATGCTATATATCACGACATGTAGACAGACAACCCAAACCCACACACGTCCATTGAAACTCTTTCATTCTTTTAAAGGGCAGTCAACCCATCATATTGTTCCTCATGCTTGTCTCATTGACAAGACATGTAAAAGAAATGCACAACATACTCTGCTACACCAGTTTTGTGTTTTCAGAACAAGAAGGGCATTAACTCAGTTGAAATGCAGCAATGTAAATAATGCCCATCTGCTTCTCAAACGTTGCTGGAGCTCATTTCTTCCCCACACACATGCCAGCGTGCCATATCTGGAATTCTAGACTTCTCCTTCTGTGATTACCTTAAGATGCAGTGGTTAACACGTCCGCCTACACTCTGATTTCACATTTGGGATTTGAAATGCTAAACGTCCCTTCTGTGGTCGTCAAATGGCCCAAAACAAGGACACACCATGAGAAAATGCAGGCTGAAAAAATGCAAATGTTACTATCTACAATGTGCTATACAACCGATGCATATTTGTGCTTGCAGAGAGGGGGGGGGGGGGGGGGGGCAGAGTGAGGGAAGGGGGAAGGAAGGGGGGTCCAGGAAGAAGGGGGAAGGGGAGGGGGCTTGGCTGCACGGTGCCTAGTGGGTGGAGGTGGTGCTATAGGGTCCCTGCTTCTTATAAGGCGAGGTGGGTCGGGGGGTGAAGCGCGGCTCCTGGGCCGTGGCGTAGGCGCTGCCCGCCTTGGTGGAAGCTGAGAAGGATGAGAAGTAGTCGGCGGCGAAGGAGACGATGTCCTCCGGCTTGCGTAGGAGGAGGAACTGGAGGAAGTCTGCCAGGAGGGCCTTGAGCTCCGGGTGATGCCTCATGTAGGTGGCGTGGTCACCCTTCAACTCCTCCTGGAGATCGGGAAGGGGAGGGGGACAAGCAAAGTGTTACCAAACTTCATCAAGGGGATGAGATTAACTTTTGGCCGTACTTCAGTTCACAACAGGACTTATAAAGTTCCAAAGTGATGTCACCAGTCTATTGTTCCAGCTTTGGTTAGAACCCAGCGGGTGCATAAACACTTGGGCTAGGTGAGGTCATTTAGAACTAGTTTCCATGGCGATGAATGGCTAGGACATCAGACTTTTGTTCTCTATAAACCTCACTCACAAATGGGGAGATTTGGGATGGGGTATACAAACAACCACGTCATCATGTGATGTCGTCAAAGATCACATCATGCACATAACAATGCAGAGGAATGCACTAGCTCTGACAGCTAAAAATCTCCAAGGTTATAGCTTTTACTGCCATTAGAAGTTCAATGCCCCGTATAAGAAGCATATTTCTTCTTTTCTATTGTGAGCCCTTATTTCAAAACTTCACTATGGCATCAAACTACACATGTGGTATATTTGATACAATATTGTATGAGCTTTACCATCTTCTGACTTTGTCTGAAAAAAAAAAGTAAAGAAAATATATGCAGACACAACTATGGATTGTTATTCTCGAGTGATGCCCAAGGGATAGATTTTTTGCCTCAGGAAGAGTAGAAACCAGGCAAAATGCAGACACACTGCATGAGAGGAGAAGTAAAGGTTTAGACCAAATCCCTTGACCATTATATTCCTGTGAGGTTTCCAGACTCACCTTCCTGTCCAAGAACTGTGAATACAACTGCATGTCCTCCTCCCAGTTGAGGGGTTTCCTTGGAAACGACGGCTTCTCCTCCCTGTCGTCCACCGGTGGAGGCTCTGGTATCCTGAGTAGATGCATCGTGACGGGGGAGCCAACGTGCACTCTGCTGGCCAGGTGGCTAATTGGGGGTGAAGCAGAGACTGAAGTGAGTAAAATGGATGAAATACTATGCATAATGTGAGGAGGCACTAGGTATTAGTGATTCATCCCTATAACATTTTTGCTTTAATACACAAATGTTCATCAGCAAATACGGCATGCTGTTGTGGTTTAGTAAAGTATGATGGTTGAATAACTGTACGCACAACGTGAATTAAAGGATTTTTCAATGAGAGTTTTTGTCACTGCTGAATTTTTTTTTGGTAAAAACCCAAAGTATGTCTTGCATACACGTATGCAAGTACTTAATATCTAACCTATAGCTAACCCATAGTCACAGTCATGACAATTTATTGTGTATTCTTGTATGTATGATAACTTGTATATCTACTGAAAATACAGAAGTCCTCGCTACTCACAAACAACCGAATGAGCAGATTATAGCCACATTTAATTTTTGTAAAACTTGATTTCTTAAACATTTTTGATTCCCCCTCACATTTTCCTTGAACTACTTCTCAGATTTCTATCTATATACAAAGCAACATAATTTTAGGATAGAAATTCCCTTTAATGAAAAGGTCTCGGCACAGGGTAGTCACATGGCATTCTGATACGACTTACCCATCGGGGAGAAAGTATGACTGCCACGTGTCCGGTACGCTGCCGTAGGAGTTAATTGTCCTCTCGATGCCCTTCACCGTCACCTCCTGCTCTCCGACTCGCTGGGTGCGGTCATCCAGCCCCCTCTGTCATCACAAGAAAATGAGATGAAAGCAAATCAAGACACATCTCAGAATATGTATCCACATGTCTTTCATTATTGTACTCTATAGGCGTGGTCAGACTTGCAAACGATCGAGCAGTTTAAGATCGCGCAGTTTGGGCCATTGGTACGCATGCAAGAAAGAGTGCAACATCCGATGGCTAGTGATTGTGACGTAACAATGCACATCTGTACACGGCAATGGCCTCGTGCTTCGAAAACACCGCCCGCAAACAGATCGAGAAGTTTTGCAGGAAGTTTGCGGTCACACTGGCAAAACTTTGAGATCTTAAAGATCGCGATCTTAAACTTCTTGATCTTTTGCCAGTCTGACTGCGCCTATTGCCACATTTGAAACAGAAAATAATGCATGATGCTGATTCAATCCCCCTGGTCAAATCAGCACAGGAGAATAGACCAATAAATCCAGATCAAGCAGGAATACTGCAAGTGGAAAGTTGGAAATCTTATTTCACTATTAAAATAGGACAGATTTCATTTCCATAAATATAGTATACCCTGTGTGTTTACTGGTTGGAAAAAATAACAAGAAATGATATCATGTCTAACAAGCACATGAAAAGAAGCAATGCAATAATGGTAATAAGTTCAGCACAATTTCTTCATATGTTATAAAAGCTATGAGAGGCTTTGTCTCATTTTTTTTTCACATAAGGGCTTGAACGAGACAACAGCATGGGATCAAGTTCCAATAAGTGGAAAAAAAATTCTGTACTTGCTGGAAGGTGTGACATGAACCAGAGACCAGAACCACAACACCTGAATGAGAAAAACTGTCAGAGTAATATAAAGAATTGAAAGGTAGTAAATTTGTACATGTATGTTATATAAGCCTTTTGAAGGGTTTGTGCCGTACATCAGTAGCTTTAATATGGTAAACACCTTGAAATAAAAGGCACAGAAGCCATTCAACTCTTTGGCATCCAAGAACACTGTCAACAACATCAAAGACGGTCAATCCTGTGCTTTCCTTTCCTGTATTTATGAAGAACTGCTTTAATGAAATGCTGTTGTCTTGTACGACATAGAAGGAAATCATACAACTGCCCTGCAATGGATTACCTTTCCAACTGTATCGCATGTCTTCCACAAAAACAAACAGACACCACACACACTGCCAAGGTAAACATCTCCCATATCACAACAAAATAAAGCTCTAACCAACTTTTATATCTGACTAGCTAGTGCTCATCAACTACTGTATTTTCTCAAGTCGAATTATTCCTTCACACCTTGACACAAGCATAAACATTGGTTGAACCTCAATTCTGTTGTGATTATATCTTTTCCCCACTGATGAAAGTTTTCTGTAAATACCTGGTAATACCTATCAACTCAATTAAGATTTCTTCCTCCCCCTTTTTCAATACAGTAATCTCATTGGGATATAATGCATATCTGCAAACACACAAGCCAATGCATGCCTTCCAGGCTGTATGCTAACAGTGCGGGCATTAAAGGGTCCATATCACATCTCTGAGAAAATGGCAAAGGCTATCAGCAACAGCTGTTTAATGCTGTTGTATCTTCTATACAGAAAATCATTTTAAGCACTCAGTTTCATCTATATGCAAATGATAAAAAGAGGCAGTATTCTTTCATATACCATTAAAATTTCCTGTATAATATTCCACAAATAGCTGCAGGTGACTATCAATGCTTTTTCACACCACATGCACTCTTGGTCTAGTGGTGAGAAAGTGCTTAAGATTTTACTTTTGTTTGTTTTTTTTTCCTTCAAAAATCAAAGGTAAACACAAATGTCTATTCACATCTGGGTGGAACACAAACTTGTTGACAAATTAGACCGAAAGTCATGACATATAGTCATTGATCAATGTAGTTATACATTTGTCTCACCTATAATTATGAGTAGAATGAGTATACTTTGATTCGCAAGTCCAGAAATGTTTTTATCCAATGACACACAGTCTACAGATAATCAAAATGGTTTCAGCATCACGAAGAGTCCACAGAGTTAACCACCCAAACCTCCTTTGCTGATATGGCATATTTGATGAAAGGCTCTGAATAATGTCAAGATGAACTAAATCTCAGGGACAAGCAAATCGTAAAGATTCCCAGCTCGAGGTTGGACTGAGCCTGACAGGACACAAAGTACAGGGAAGACCAAATTCTGGTGAGTGCAAATGAGACGAGTTAGCATACCAGCAGAGCAGCAATCACAAACCCTAAAGGAACTTTTCCCTTCTCTACCGCCACACACACAAAGAAATTGGCTGAGCCCATCAGCTGAGATGCAGAGACCACACTCAACCGGTTGACACGGCCATTTCTTGTTTTTGTGGTGTATTGGTCCCGACTTCCCGCAATATGTTCTTCACGCATGGCACAATGCTTCCCCGGATAGCCATCAACACTTTCCCAGCGTGGAGTCCATGTTGCTTGGGGAAAGCATGACACAGAGATATCGACGAGAGCCCCAAAAGGGCAGATTTGGATAGGGATTGGGGGGGGGGGGGGGGCTAACAGCTATACAATAATATGTGCCCCTTATGTAGGAACTGAATTGAATTGAACAAAAAAGCATGAATGAGAAAACAACAACAACAACAACAACAACAACAACAACAAAGAACCCAAACAAATGCTCAGGGTGTTAGAGAACACTGAGCAGAAGCTGTGTGTTCACATCTTACTGAGACAGCACCGAGGCAAAAGTCAATTTCTGAACATGTAGGATGAAGATAGGCCGACTTGCAATTACACGGATCTGTCTGGGTGCTGATGAAATTACATCAGACTGGTTTCCTTTTTGTTTTGTTTTTGTTGGAAAAAAAAACACGAACAACTTGTGGCAGTTACAACTTCCCATAAAACAGGGATGAAGATGTTGAAGTCGTTTGTGGCCAGACACCTGAACACAAATTATAAGTGCATTTTAAAGGGGGAAACCCTGAGTTGCATACAATGGTTGGGAGCAGAACTAGTACACATTGATTGCACATTCACAACTTACAATGCTTGTGCCAAGCAGACTTTGACTTTTGATGCCTGGTGTTTAACATCAACACCAAGGGAATATACTATCATTTACAAAGAGGGGAAAAAGACACTTTAATTTAAAAGAATTATCCCTTTTTGACTGCAAATCTAACTTTATTACAACACAACAAGTATTTTGGTTTATGTTGCTGGGCTCCTCTTTGATATTAGCAATCACATTGCATTTGTTGATGTCACTAGGTACCAGAGTAACATGAGCTTTAAGCACCTACGTTTCCTATTACAGTGTCTAACTGACGAGTACTAATGACAGTATTTCTGTTCTTTTTTTCCAGTTTCCCTTTTTAGTTTCTTAAAATACTTGATATATATCTCATCTTAGTTATCACAATAGTGTTATTCAAAAGTATATGGTAAGCTGACTTTTTTCCTGTTTCTGTATTATTTCATCTTCCTATTATATTTCATTGAGTGGACTTCTATCTTTATGGCGAAGAATTGACAGATGCTCATCCCATCGAAAATGTCATCATCAGAAGAAATTTTGTGGATTTGTGGAGAGCTTGTCAACAAAAATGGCTACACTTCCTTTAAGCCTCGGATAACAAACGCTTCAGTTAAGGAGTGAGAGAGGTACAGGAGAGAAGTGGGCCGAGCTAATTTCAAACGTCAGTCGCTTGGCTTATTCAAATTGCAGCAGTAATGCATGAACACCTTGTTACCTTTCATGGCTCATCAGGGATCGAGAAGTGGCATGACGGAAAGGTAGAGAGAGAGAGAAAAAGAGAAATACTGCAACAGAAAGCAGACAGAAAGACAGAGAGAGAGAGAGGGGAGATGGAAAGAGAGAGATGGGGAAGGAGAAGAGGAAGGGGTACAGAGAAAAAAGATTGGCATGGTGAGAAAGATGGGAGAGGGGTGCAGTGGGGAGGGAGTGCAGTGGAGAAGGGGTGAGGTGTGGAAGGGGTATGGTGGGAGGGGTATGTAAGAGAGGGGATACATTAGAAAAGGGATGTGGTGGGGAGGGCATGCGTTGGAGAGGGGGTGAGGTGTGGAAGGGGCGTGGTGGGAGAGGGTACAGTAGAGAGGGGGTGCGATAGGGAGGGAGTGCAGGGGAGGGGGTGCAGTGAAGAGGGGTATGGTGTGGAAACGGTGCGGTGTACTAGTAGACGGGGTACAGTGTGGAAGGGTGTGGTGGGGGGGATACGATGGGGAGGGACGAGGAAGACAAAGACTGATGGAAAGGAAGAATATTGAAGCGTTTGTGAGGTCTGAATACTCAGCTACGATTGCACACTGCAGAGATGCAGTGTATGCTATAGGATGCTGAACTGGCACAAAGGCACGTTGAGTGCACTTCAAATAATGTAGCTATAAGGCTCTATCAATATCAGACCGCTGAGTATTCACAATCTTCCATATCATTTAATAATGCTTTGATATTAATCACATCTTCAGATTGCAGCTCATGCTTTCATAAATGTCCAAACTGCTTACTCTGCATTAGTCATCCTACATCATTCATTAATGAGTGCGTGGTGTGCCAAAATCAGAAAACTTCATTCATTCAACTTCATGTTCTTATTCAAGGTATGATTCTATATATATATTCCAATCCTCTGACACAATATCATTTAATTCCTGCAAGGTTTCATTGTGAATGGAGAAGGCATTTTAAGGTCAGACAAACCAGATTCCATAAACAGTTGTACAGATACAATTTATCAGTCACATTATCCGGCAAAGGTGTTGTGATTTCTTAGAAATGTTGTCAATCCAAATCATAATGAAAGCATGAAATATATGCCCAATAAAAAGCATTGAATGAACTTCTGAAAACACTTTCAACAGAGCACAGGTGAAATTGTCGCTGCCATTTTTTTTTCTGTAATCTTTTGCACAACACAATTCTATTAATCAATTACTCATGCCACTGATCGTATATTTTGAGATACACGATACTAATTGCCTGTTCCCTCTAGAGACAATTCTATAGCTTGGTACAGGGTTGTTACCTTAAAAGACTAGTATCAATTTGGAGAATAAAGGGCAATAATACAAAAACAAAAATCCTCTGGAGTCACCATATGAACTGAATGCATTTATTCTGGTAGGACGGGTAACCAAAATGCCTCCCAGAGCCTTGAGGCAGTGGCATAAAATTGCTTCTCTGCACCTCATTTCTCTTCTGCCGGCTGAGATATGATGCTCCTATGACTGTGATGCACGGCCCCACTAATATGATATTATTCTATGCGCTCGAAGCTTGTTTACAAGGTTTGGTCAAGGAGAGACAGAGCGAGTGAGCGAGAGAGAGAGAGAGAGAAAAAAAAAGGCATGGCGTCGATGAACTGCCCTTCTCCAATACTTCACGTGCCATCCTGCTTTCCAACCTCAGCACATCTTCAATTTTCTCTAGGTGATCACACATCCCCCCTCTCCTTTGATGCTGCATGCACTCTTCCTGCTCTCGATAACTGCTTTGATGGTTTCACCGACCTGTCTGCGCCTAGGTTGATTGTCTAGCCGTGCTTTTCCCCCCTGGGCTGAACTCGGAGGAATCGCCTCAGATTGTGGGGACCTTGTGGGTGACTCTTATTCATGCCGCTGATAAAATAGCCTTGGTGAAAAGTTTGCCCCCTTTACAAACTTTTAATTAGGGGGGTTTGGAGTCAAACCTGTTAATTTTTAAGCCGTCAATTCAATGTTGTTAAAAGATAGCCCAGAATGATAAAATCACTTCAAACATATTGCAACTGGGTAATTGACAAAAGGCAAAACAACTCCCTAAAACCCAACCTAACCAGAATGAGGAATGCAATACTGTTGGAATGTGCCCCAATAACTTAAACCAATACCCCCATTCTACCAGCATGAGATGTCTTAGCTTTCTACAGAAAAAGGGTAGAATTCCTCTATTCCTCTTATACCAGTAGTCATGTAGTCATTTAATTTCTGAGACTTACTGTTGATAAAGTTATTCTGGCAGTATTCTTGCAATTGCATCTTTGAATAACCTTACAGAAGATAGTGACATGATTTGGTAGCAAGATTTGCATTGTATGCCTTCATGATATAATGATATTCAGACTCCAAGGCACAGAATATGAAAAGGTAGGAGACATCATCATCATCCGTGTTTGCAAAACAAGGTGGAAGATTATACTGTAAAACATGATATATTCGCGGCACGAAATTTTCGCGAATTGGAGCCGATGGCCTTTTTCGTGGCATGAAATTTTCGCGAATTGCCACTGGCGTTCAATGCATATAGTGTAGACAAGAAATTTCGCGTGCATTTTAATTTTGCGAATCTTGGCGCTCGCGAAATTCGCGAAATTAAAATGCATGCGAACATTCCTCGTTTTACAGTACTTTCAGTGAGGTATAATCTGAATTGGCCCTTGCTTCATTTTTCCTTCACACAAAATATATTTGGCAACTAAGTTGTTGACCTCACAAAACACATTATTACTATGGATCAAAACTTAAACACTACAACGCTACGCAAGTACCGTAAAGTTCCGTGTATAAGACGCACTCTTTTTTCGTCAGAAAACATTGAAAATCGGGGGTGCGTCGTATACACGGGTACAGTCGAATCACGGAAAAAAATCTGTCATGTACACCCAATTTTATAAGGCCAACTTGGGGCCATGTATGCCCATCGACGTTTGGAAGGTAAGTAATCACTAAAACTTACGAATAAATGAGCGATCTTTCAATCGGGACACACACAAAAGCTGCAAATACGAGATAAACTTACGATCCGCCTTGTGCAGTAACGATGTATCAATCTGGCCATAGGCAACAGCTGTAACAGCACTGCTGTATGCTACCAATGTCAGTCTACCAAGCTACCAACAGCCAACCTAGTAGCTGGAATACGCGATGTACAGGTATCATTACTAAATTACCAATACCGTAAAACTTATCAATGGACTAGTATCAATATGGCCATAGACAAAAGCTGTAAAATATGGAGTAGGATCGACACTATGTCACCGTAAATATGAACGATGTGTGAAGCATGCATGCATATCCGTGTCGTTCGTTTGCTCTTCATTTCACGAGGCCAGCTAGGATAGCACAGCTACACTGTGTAGCTAGCTAGCAGACTAACTAGCAAGCCTTTGGCAAAGGCATGCAGCAGCTGCTGCAGAGCTAGAGATCGAGGCTTTTGCAAAGGACTCGCGTGCACACAGCGATCGGATCGTAGCGCGCTTGCCCGTTGCGCGCTGTGTGTGCAAGTCCATTGCTCTCTGTGTGCGTGTGCTGAAATTATAGCGAGCTGCCTTTTGCAAAAGGCTAGCCCTGTGCATACAAGCATGGTACAAGAGACACACGTGTTACTAGTACTGGTAATCCCTCCGGGCGAAACAACAGTGAGTGTAATTACCGTACGCACCGTACGTCTCGCCGTATGATCCCTCTGCTACACTTGTTGATGTTTTTCTTATTTTTCGTAATGAACCTTCCAGTCTGACATGCGTCAATATGTGAGACACCCTCTGCCATGTATGATAGCAAAGATCGTACTGTACACTCATGAGTACGATATGCATGACACATGTACCACGATTGAAAGGCGAAACAATAGCAAGTGAGTACCGAGACAAGTCTCGCATTTTGCGTCTTCCATATTTTGCCGATGTCCGATGAATACCGTTAAAAGAAAGCATAAAAGGAAACGAAAAATAGAGCAAATACATGCTGCATTCTAGGGAAATTTTGAGCTGAAAAAATATGTATGACACACGCAATATTTGCGTGGAATTTTTTTTTTTATTAATTTTAGGTCCGAAAGTAGGGGTGCGTCTTATACACGGGTGCGTCGTATACACGGAACTTTACGGTATATCAAAAAGTATACATGTATGTACACTGTTCATGTAGCATTGTTTGTGAATCTAAATCTTTATTCCTTTCTAACTTTCAGGTGCACCGTACGTAAATATCCCCAGTGATATTGCACAGTATTTGTACATGACACATGGAAGTGATAGTAGTTCAAAGAGACACATCAGCTCCCTAATGCAAAATTGTATCGCTCTATGAAAGACATGATGAGGCAGCATGGATGGCAAATTGTTTTGAGATGGTTGAAAGCATCAATTCTCTCCATTCAAAAGTTGAAAGGATCCTTGGAAAGGCAAATGAGCATACAGCACAAAAATGATACAGATTTTACATGTAGCATTACATATTAAATCTGATATCCTTTTTGGAAATTGGGTTGCATTAATGATATTGCCAATGATAAATGACACATGAAAGTGACAGTGCTTTTAACAGGCTCATCTTGTGTCGCTAATGCAAAGTTGGGAAGGGGGGGGGGGAAGAGAAATGATGGCAGTGGCATGGCTGGCAAATTGTTCAAGTCGGGTGAAAGAGTCGACTTCCCGTCTAAACTCGTTAAGTCCTAATTAGGTCCAATCACGCAGCCAATAAGATGACATTCATTTCGAGGTGGAATGCATCTTTCACGTCTCCTACGAGAATCCTCAAGAGAGGGACAAGGATACACAGTGCACACAAAATGTGTTAAGAAGAAGAGAAGAAAGAAAGCAAAAATAAAAGGTTTGATGCTTGCTGGTTGTCTCTCTAGGTGAGAGCTGTCTCCATTTAATCCAGCCCATAGCATCCATCATAACAGCTTGTTGTACTGTAGCTCAATTAGGAATGTCCCTCCCTCTGCTGTTTAATCACATACACTGATTTATATATTGATGAAGCATGACGAAAAATTGCAAGACCACAAATCCTGTTCTAATAAAATGTCATAGATTATCAATAGGTGTATCTTATCTACACAGAAAGAAATGCTCACACTTTGAATGAAGACTGAATGCAATCTGCAAAACAGACAGGACTTGTTTTATGGGGGGGGGGTTGAGGGATGGGGGGTTGAGGGATGGGTCCAATTAAAGCGTGTACAAGCATTAATTTTGCAATACGAATCACACGAAAAGTTGTGGATGGGTACAGAGCGCATAAAAAGCAGAACAAAATAACAAGAGCTGTTGAAGAAGACACAGAAAGAGGGATATACAGAGAGAGAGAGAGAGAGAGAAAAGAGACATGCTTTTTTTTCTGGAGGCGCACACAGTTATCAATTATTTTACCATTGTATCACATGTATTTTTCTTTTCTTTTCTTTTCTTTCTTCTTCTTTTGTTACTGTTAACGCTGATTTTGTTAATGTTATTGTGTTTTCTAGTCTATGAGTAGCAAAAGTGTGCTTAGAAACGTCAGTATGAAGCGCCATATAAATGCAATTATTATTATTATTAATATAAAGAAAGAGATTATGGGCAGATAGGGGAGAAGGTGAAAAAAAGGTGATGGAGAAAAATTGTGGGGAAAAGACAACAGTCTACAAGGATATTTGTTTCTACCCACGCAGCATATTTTCTTGTATGATTGATACAAAACACTATCAAACATCAGCTCCTTATTGTATACCGGGTATTCAAGCCCTTTACATCTCTATCCAACCCCTACACCCCTCCTCTTCCTACGCAATAATCCATTACCTGCCTGAGAGAGAAACAACATCTTCAGCAAATTACCCTGGGGATCAACACTTCAACACTTCCATTAATTAATACACTGAGACTCTGGATGCCTCAAAAGCTTTCATCTGCGCCGTAACCAGGGTAAAAAAAAAATCGCTAAAAAACAACAACAAACCCAAAAGAAAGAGAGAGAGAAAAAAAAACAACCCAGAGAGAACATGAACTGGAAATCAACCCTGGTTGGGTGTTGTTGTACTCTGTTGATCGCTTGAATGAAAATCCATTTTAATTGTCGCTAATAATGCAACATTATGCACATTGTGATACACCACACAGTGTGTGCCTAAAGTGATTACTACGCCTGAATGAATCAATTAACTCTTCCCTGCACATTCTCATGAGATGTAGCTAATAAGTGTGAATAAAACTCACCACCCTTTTGAAAATATCAGACCTATATAAAATGATAGACCCTCATAACATGTACCTGTCTAATGTTATTAAGGGGAGAGTTCACTAATAAGAATCAATTAACTTTTCAGACCTTTCCAAAATGGAAAAAAAAATGCAATTCATTTCAAATGGTTTATGGAGACTTTAGATGCTACCAATTTCTGAACATGCCATGATATTAGTACTATAAAGCAGACACACACACAGTCCAACTGTTACAGTAGGCGGACTGAAAAAAACTGTTCATCACGATACACACTATAAAGAAATTCACCCATCATGAGTTAATTGGAGGCTTTTACAACATTATTGATCCTAACTCTCATCATGTAATGATCAAACTTTTTACTCAAAGTTGCTCATAGCAGTATCCCTTTCCCTTATGAATACATAGAAAACTAAAAAAGCTTGAACTCTCCCTCTCTTTTTGGGGGGTTTTTTTGTTGCCAATGCTGAAGTTTCTTCAAGATGGTTTTGTGACACTTTGGAAAACAGCTGAAAAATGGATGGGGAGACTAGTGTGAATCCATATAAGCTACAGTCAGCAAGGACCCAGCTACTAATTAGTTCTGGCATAGGGCACTCAGCGGCACGATATGCTGTTAAATCGGATATTCACGACAAGAGTTATTCCTTTTCATATCTCGGCTTTTGTACATTCGCCGGATGCACAGAGCATTATGTCTGCTTGGCAGTTGTGTCAACACCAATTTGCCGACAATGAATCACACGCAGGGCGCAGGGCGTACTCTAGCTGAGAGCCAGAGTGGCCGTCTCAGGCCTGTCTCTCGCGATGCCTTTCTTGGGGAAACCTTATGAGATTGAACTACGGAAAGGTCAGCCCAGCTCTGGATAATATCTGTGTCACATGCATTATGAGATCAGTGTATTAAAAAAAAAAAGAGAGAGAAAAAAAAGAGAGAGAAGGAAATGAAAGTGGATACTGCACAGCTACTGTGATGTAGTTATACATACTTTGAGTTTGGACTATCATTGACAAAGAGTAACGCACAACAACAATTCTGACTAACTGCCAAAAATTACGAACCATCTTTTTTTTTTTGCTCAATGTTTCTGTTGAAGATGAGAAAGAATACGAAATGCTGAGTAGCAAAAATAAAACACACATTATTTTGTTTTCATGGTCAATGTTTTTAAATTGTAACCTTCATTCCTAATTATGATATATACATGGCATCTATAATCCTCCCCCTCCCCAGTTGGTGGCTTTTAACATAGTCATTGGCAATTAATTTTTATAAAAAAAAAAACAAAACCAGCTATTGCATATGCGCTTATGAGTGCGACATAGAAAACAAAAGACAAAACAAAACAAAACAAAACAAAACAAAACAAAACCCCTACATTCAAACACATATTTGCCTGTATCATTATAAAGTGTACTCCTTGTTAAAATAATTTTGCAATGAAATTTCTGCCTCTGATCTTGGAAAACGAAGGCAAATGGGGAATGTGAAGTTATACCACTCACAAGAAAAAAACTGTACTTTGACAGAAACTGCAATACAAGTATCATACTGAAAATGCACTATTAAATAGCAAGCAAAGTCTGAGTTGCACATTGTGAACAAATCAAATATCCCTGATGAAAAATATCATGTTGACTTCCTCATGTTACACGTGTATATTACTGAGGGGAGCATTTCTGCCGCCCATACATAGATAGAATTATGACAGACGAGAGAGAAAGTGCCGACATGTAATTGTGTCTTGTGTTAAAGCATGTGGAAAATATATTGGTGCACAACTTTTAATGTTAATTACATTTGCTGAATGGCAACACCGGCAAGAATGACTTGCAACAGAAGAAATTAATATAAATCTAATTTGTTTAGGAACCAATGTAAACTTTTAAATGAAGACAAAAACAGAGAAGAGAGTATGTTTATCTGGAGGCAATAACAGCCAGAGAAACATACTAGTAATATGACATCATATGGCTTCCTTCAACACTGCTTGCAGAAACTGGTGTGTTTTGTTCTAAAATGGGCACATGTGTGTAATAAGAGAAATGACGCTATGATAACATAATTTCAGTCGGGTAAAGACAAAAATGCAATATTTTAAACAAAATGCATGTCAAAAGTATTGCAATTTGAGAACATATTCAATTGTGGTTGCTCTTTAATGCTTTATATTCGATAACCAATTATCCACATAGTGGGCCATTGCAGTACCCATCGATCTTCAGCACTAGAGGGAATTGCATGCGGCTTGTTGGGAAATATGATTGCTATTGCACAACATCATCATGTAATGTTCAACCTACCCACTACTGAAAGGAATGGCTCTTCAGAGTATAATAAACGTTGTATGCAAGTATCTTTTATTTTTTATTTTTTTTAACGAAAAACCTGCTCACCCCCCCCCCCCCCCCCCCCCCCCCCATTCATGTTAAGTGTTGGGACAGACATTTTGGCAGGCAGTTAGTCATTTATGTCTACATACATGAGAAAATGCAACACAGAATGATCAACAGCTGTTTATGTACCGAGTGCATCTGAAAAATATTTCCCAGTAAAGGGACTTTTTCTTAAATTATTACTTTAAAATGCCACTTTTGAACTTATTGTCCATCCACATTGAGGGATTCAGGGACTCTTTTTTTTTTGACAGAGAAAGCCTCTGCAGAAAATTCTCAGTCTTTCTTTCCAGTATAAAAGACGCTTATTTTCAAAAGCATAATTGTATTAGGACAGAAGTCCTGGAAACATAGACTCTTGTCCTTTTACCATCATAGCATGACTGCTTTGTATGAGGACTTCGTCAATGATCTCACTCTCTTTAAAAAAATGATTTCATGTTGTACGTTTCCTCTCATTCCTCTGTGTCATTTGTATTCAGAAAGCAGCAATTTCTGCCTCCACTTCTATGCGAAGATTTAAGACGTAAATGTTGCCAATTTAGGTCCCGACACTGCAGCTACGGCCATCTGTTCCGCCGCAATAGATCCACTGCACCGTTGCATGCAATGCATGCAAAAGTTCTGCCCCTTTTGCATCAACACGCTCTGACAGAAGAAGGTGATTCCCTGTGAGCAGCGAGTTTTACAATTTACGGCGGTATTTACCTGCAGCAGACAAGAGTTTGACATACTTACGGCAGCATCTTACGGGAGCTGCTCAGCCTAACAGGAGAAGGCTCCCCCATTTACCTCTCCCCATCTACCCCACTTCTTCTTTCCCTTTTGCCTAACAATATCCAAGCCATCACAAAACAATGAATATGACATCATAAATTGTGGAAGAAGATAGATGTTCTAGCTTTCATTTTGCATTTTGAATTTTATGCTAACTGCATCAAAGAAAGGGTATCTAAAAAAAAAAATCATGTTATATTCATGACTCTCTTGATACATAATGTCTTGTATAATGGGTCTCCATTTTTGGCTGCAGTGATATGCTGTATTTATAATGCAAAGACCCTAATCCCTCCCCCCCCCCTGACTTTGCTTATTGAGCCTACAGTGTACTGCCCATTGTGTTTTATCACTTACACAATCTGAAGGGACAGTGCAATGTGGATTGCACAATTAACCCGTTGAGGATGAGTCCTGAGTATACTCGGCCAGGGGTCTATGGGAAATGTGTGTTGTAGCAAAATTAGCCCGTCTTCAATGGGTTAAGTGCATAAAACAGGTTACAAACCTTGCTCAGACCCTCTCCATAGATTCAATACACTTTTTTTTTTTTTAATGAAAACTTCCAAAATGTTCGATCAAAAATGTGCACAAGATCATTTCCCCACACAAAAGATCTAAAGAAAGAAAGAATACAAGAGACTGTAATTGAGTTTATTGTTCAGACGAAAAACAGCGTTTGAACCCTCCCTTTTTCAGACAGCTGTCTTGAGAGCTGGTGCTCTACTGACCTGGATATGTACGGTCAGAATATAATTTGAGCAGCAGGAGTGGAATATAAATAATTAATGTGATCTTTTCTTCTTTTCTTTTTTTGGTGGGGGGGGGGGGGGGGGGGTCACTGAACTGAAAGCTGAGAATCTAGTCCTCCTTGATTAGATATCGTGCCTGAGTACTCTATTTGCAATTTTGATACAGATTCTAGTATAGTATTGGTTGAGGTGAGGATTTTTTTTTTTGTTCTTTTAACTTTTTGTGAGGTACTTAGAAACCATATTTTTATGAAATGTTTAAAGCCATACAATTCCAAGACAAATTCAAAGTCTATTTGATGAAAATTGGTTTGAAATGGCCGAGATATGCAAAAACAAGGTAAAACAAAGCAATTCTTATAAAAGGTGGGTCCCATCTTTTCATGCGGATTGCTCTGTTCTGGAAATCTAAACCGCTTAAAAACTAATTTTAATCATAAAAACTTTGAATCCCTTTTAAAAATATATACTCTTTCATATTTCATGAGACATTTCTCATTATCTAAAAAAAAAAAATCATTAATAAATTATGTTAACAAATTGAAACCCCATCTCAACCAGAACTGTACCATCCCTTTAAGTACACCTGGTCATGCTGAAGAGGGCTAGATGGTCATTTGTAACATGGTCTACAGGCTTGTACTCTTTTGCTTCACAACTGATGATGAACAGACAGCAACTGAATGATTTTGATCTAGTGCTGGATATGCAACAATATTTGAATAAAATGGGTAAAATATTAATGAAACATTGACAAAAATATGAAATAAAGCCTGCTGATAAAGCCACCATGGTGGACAGCAGAGCCTGACATTGAAAAGTCATTTCACAACACCATTCCTCATTCATACTTCTTTTCTTTTTTTATGAGTGAAAACATATTGTTCCCCAAGTAGGCACTCACAGAATGATAGTATGCATCATGTACTGATACATTGTAGTTGCCCAATTTCATCAAAAACTTACCAAACCAATACATGGATGAGACAATGCAGGGTCAAGTTAGCATGTACTGATAGCCAGCACTTTAAATGTTTCACAATGTATCAAAAGGTACAGATTCATTTTATCTCTATGGTTATCCATCAGAACATTTCTTCTTCTTTTTTTTTTTTCTCGAAAGTATTAACTTGGTCCTGGATAAATGTTGACCATGGAGAAGCTAATTATAGTGCTGATATTTTCTTTCTCCATGTTATTTGAAGAGATTTAAAGCCAAGAGAAAGTCATTAAAAGAATTGAGGGGTACATCAACTACATATCCTTGAGCCAGACAGGTAGATCAATTACATAACGTAAATCTAGGATGTTGGTAGGAGTGAAAAAAAAAAATATATCATCCAGTATGGCGTTGAGGCTGAAAAATTGTGAGAAGCAAGAGATTACACAGCAACACAAATTCTTATACCTTGTATTGCATGACCAACAGTGAAGCTTGCTGATACATGAATGGAAAGAGGATATGATACAGGGAAATGGGGTATGACGAATGGAGAACAGGGGCTTATAGGACTCTCTTCTCTCTCTCTGCTCCCCCCCCCCAAAAAAAAGGGGGGGGGGGGCAAGAGTTGGGCAGGGGTGGTTGTAGTGGTGTAACCGATCATCCGATCCGATGCCGATCCGATGCCGATCATGCATGATCGGCAATTTTTTACAGATCGCCGATCTTCGGAAAAAATCGGTGGATCGGTGACCCATCAAGCGCAAAAAAAAAAAAAAAAAAAAAAAAAAACGGACCGCATGTCACAACGCACCGCTCATGAATGTGACTCTCACAAATACGAACATACCACTAAATTACCACTTACGATGAAAAATTTTACTTTTTAATAGTACAAAATTATATTATAAGGTGTAACTACAATATAATCCTTCCGTTTATGACATACATCATGTAACTATTGATACTTTTCACGTAACCGATGTTTATACTTGCATCGGCTTTTATCATTTCGGGGATTTTGTTTTTCAAGGAGCATGCACGCAATTTTGAAGGGAAAAAAACAACGAAAAATCGTAGGAAGGAGAAGAAAATATTGGTGCAACTAACGGAGCGGCATCGCGCTGTCAAGGCCGCGTTTTGCTTAATTTTGCGGCGCTGAAATGACGTCTTATGTCCGAAATATTCCTTAATGCACTACTTCTTTGACATGATTATTGAGTATTGATGATAATCATATTAACGCAGGGCTGCACACTAACCCATTTTTTCTGCCGGTCCAACCTGTCTCTGTCGGACCAGTAAATACCCCGTTTTACCAATTTTTTATTGGTCCGAACAGAAAATTTACTGGTCAACAACAACCTAAAAAAGTATTAAATGACTTGCAAATTTATTTTCATGTTTTTTGTTGACACTATAGTACCCCCCCCCAAAAAAAATACATTTTACAGATTGATATTTTGAAACTTGCATTGTTTATGGATCATTACATTGAGAAGGAACGAAAAGGATCATTTGCGAATTGATTTGTTGATACAAAAAGGAAGAAAAAATAAAGAAGGGATTGAAATGCGGTTTTTAACTTTTCTCCGAAAATTTCTTCGCGTATCTTGTATGCGTTCTTGAAAGCATACACTGCAGGGTCGAATTTGTGACTGATGATTTGTACTCCTATCTCTTCTTCGTGCATAGACCCATTTTAAAAGAATTGAATGTTTGCTTGTGAATTAAAGTGTAAAATGATTATGAACAAAATCACATTGTATCAAATGCGTTTGTGACTTTTTGTAAACATCGGCGCACGTGGAGTAACACGCGTTTATCATTGAACTTGCTGCGCATTTCACACTCTTGGTGCTCAGCTGGACTGCGATGATTTCATGAATTATTTTAGCTGTAGTATTACTATTTTTGATGCACGTGCCAGAAGGGGTTCTTTATTTTTCTCCCGATATTCTCTTCGCATTTGTGCATGCGCTCTTGAGAGGTATATGTATACGACAGGGTCGAATTCACGATCCTTTTTGCGCCTATTTCTACCTCAAATATCAGCGGGATTGTGACGATTTCATGAACAACTTCGGATGTAATCTTTTGTGATGAACACACCAGAATGGTTGAAAATGCGCCTTATTTTTTTCTCCCGATAATCTCTTCGCATTTCGTCTCGGATTAGAAGATTGACACGGCCGAATTCATGATTCTTCTTGCACCTCTTGTTTCCTCAAACTTCAACGGGAATGCGATGATTTCATGAATCATTTCGGCTGTAATCTTTTATAATGCACGCGCCAAAGGGGGTTGACAATGTGTCTTTTATTTTTCTCCCGAATATCTTCGAATTTCGTAAATGCGTTCTTAAAAGATAATCAACACGGCCGCATTCACGATCCTTTTTGCGCCTATTTTTACCTCAAATTGTGACGATTTCATGATTTACTACGGCTGTAATCTTTTACGATGCACGCGCAAAAAGGGGTTGAAAATGTGTCCTTTATACTTTTTCCCGATAATCTCTCCGCATTTCGTAAATGCATCCTCTCGGATTAGAACTGAGATATTCACGGCCGAATTCATGATTCTTTTTGTGCCTATATTGTCTCCTCAAACTTTAACAGGATTGCGGTGATTTCTTGAATTACTTTGGCTCTAAACTTTTGTGATGCACGCACCACGCAGAAGAGTTGAAAATGCGTTATTTTTCTCCCGAATATCTCTTCGCATTTGTGCATGCGTTTTTGAAAGATACACAGCATGCAGGGCCGAATTAGAGATCCTTTTTGCGCCTATTATACCGTTTCCTCAAATTTCAACGGGATTGCGATGATTTCATTGATTATTATTCGGCTGTAATCTTTATGATGCACCCGCTAAGAGGGGTTGAAAATGTGTCCTTAATTTTTCCCGATATGAAGATTCTTCGAATTTCGTAAATGCGTTCTAAAAGATATACAACACGACCGAATTCATGATTCTTTTTTGCGCCTATTGTTTCCTCAAACTTGAACGGGATTGCGATGATTTTAAATTATTAATCGGCTGTATTATGATGCAAGCGCCAAAAGGCATTGAAAATTTGCCTTTTATTTTTCTCCCGGTAATCTCTTTGAATTTCGTACATGCGTTCTTAAAAGGTAAACGACACGGTCGGCCGAATTCATGATCCTTTTTTAGTCTATTTTCTCCCTCAAAATCAGCAGGATTGCGTTGATTTCATGAATTATTTCTGCTCTAATCTTTTGTGATGCACGCACCAGAAGGGTTGAAAATGCGTTCTTCATTATTTTTTCTCCCGAAAATCTCTTCGGAATTGTTCATGCGTTTTTTGAAAAAATACACAGCATGCAGGGCCGAATTCGAGATCCTTCTTGCGCCTACCGTTTCCTCAAATTTCAACGGGATTGCGATGATTTGATATTCAGCTCTAATCTTTATCATGCACGCGCCAGAAGGGGCTGAAAATGTGTCCTTAATTTTTCTGCCAATAATCTCTTCGCATTTTGTAAATGCGTTCTTAAAAGGTATACGACCAGGCCGAATATCACGATCTTTTTTGCGCCTATTTCTACCTCAAATATCAGCGGGATTGCGACGATTTCGTGAATTATTTCGGCTGTATTCTGTTGTAATGCACCCACCACAAGGATTGAAAATGCGTTCTTTAGGCCTAGTTTTTTCCCCGATAATCTCTTCGCATTTGTGCATGCGTTTTTGATAACCAACACGGCGTGCAGGACCGAATTCAAGATCCTTTTTGCGCCAATTGTTTCCAAATTTCAACGAGACTGCGATAATCTTATGAATAATTTTTTTCTCCCGATAATCTCGTCACATTTTGTGCACTTTTGTTACGTGATAAATACCAACAATCATGCATAAAAAAACTTATTTCACAGCGACGTTGATAGTGCGATGCCGCTGCGTTAGTTACACATTCTCATCTTCCTTTTTTCTTTCCGTTCTTTTTCTTCTAATCCGTGTGTATTAAGTTAAGAAATAGGCGAACGAAATGATACAATGCGATGCAAACATACCTTTACAATTGTAAGTACGTGATAACTATATGTCACAGAAGAAAAGATAATTTCTGACATTGGAAATCATCGCCACGCAAAGTTAAGCTAAAGCCAACATTGAAAGTGCGAAGGCATTTACGTTAGTTGCGGCAATATTGTCTTCTTTTCTTTTTCTTTTTCTTTTTTTTTTCTTGTAAAATCGCGTGCACGTCCTTGAAAAACAAAATCGCCGAAAAGATAAAATGCGATGCAAGCATACACATTAGTTACGTAAGTTAGTATTAATAATTCTGTCACAAATGGATAAAATAATTTCGTATAGACAACTTTTAGTAACATTTTTCGTCGACGCAAGTTGTAACGTTAAAACTGTACGATCCACTGGTATGTTCGTATTTGCGAGATTCATGCACGGTAAAAAGGGAATACCAAAACGAACATTTTTTTTTAAAATAAATAATTTGCTTTAAAAAAAATGCTAAAAACAAAATGCTAAAAAAAAAAAAAACATATCACGGAAGCGCACCCGGGAACGTGTGTGTGTGTGTGTGTGTGTGTGTGTGTGGGGGGGGGGGGGTAGGGTCGTAAAAAACAAGCAAACAAACAAACAAAAGCCGCAAAACACGCGAAAATACGTTGCCGATCATTTTGCCGATTTCCGATCCGATACCGATTTATCGGCAAATTTGCCGATCCGATTTTCCGATCCGATCATAGCTTGAGGTTACACCACTAGGTGGTTGACACACTTCGGATGGCTGAAGGAGATTGACCTGGTGTAACGAGGAAAAGCAGACAAGGATGGCTCTCTGATATTAAAGTGTAGGGTGTAGGGGTCAGGGTGGGGTGTGTCACTCAAAGGGGAAGGGGGTGGGGAGTGTAAGTGATGATGGAGAGGAGGAGACAAGATAAAGAGTTCTTCATGCAGGGGATACTGTAAAACCAAACGCAGTAGATTTGCAAGTGCTGAAGGCCATTTTTGTGTGTGTGTGTGTGGCATGAGAATTTTGCGCATTGTCACTAGCAGTCAATGAAATGAGCAGAAAAAAAGCCTGCATGCTCATTTAACTGTCACAAATCGTGGCTCATCGCGGAATTTGCTTATAAAAGTTTTATGCACGTGAAAATTTCTGGTTTTGCAGTAGCATAGCTTTAGGGAAGGGAAAAGAAAGTGGTTGGAACCTGAAAATATTCACATGAAATACGGGGCACGTGCTGTTCTTGGCGGAGCATGGTACGAGTACTTTAAAAGTGGAAAGAAGTTGGTGGACTGAGGTATGTTCATGACAGTGTCCTGGCAAGCTTATGTCACTTCCTTCACATTTTTGTTTTGTTGTTGTTTTTCTTTGCAGGTTTCAAATCCAGCCACGAGAACATGAAAAGTGTCAGTGAACACAGCAGTATGCACCTCATGAACAAGAATCGATAGGTGGTGCGGCTGGGAAGCAGGGTGCAAGGACATGTGGAGTGGAGATGCCATGGGAGTTCAGTAGTAAGCACTTCACATTTGAAGTGACTGTGAATTCATTAACGGTGAGAGTGAGTGAGGAAGGAAGTGGGTTAGCAAAAGAGAGAGAGAGCGAGAAAGATATGAGGGAAAGGCTGTCTTCACTTGACGGGAACAGAGCAGAAATAATGGCATGGTTCAGCTTTATAAGTATTATCTGATGAACCAGAACAGGTATGAAGAGAGTGAGAGCGCTCCATGTAATAGATATGACAAGATGGGCAAGAAAAGCAGACAGGAAGTGCCTTTCACACTAGTGCAAACATCACAATTTTGATCTTGGCACAATTTCATGTGACGCACACACCATGCAGCAGCACTCTTTTACAAATGTCAAGACTGCCATGATTTGTACGCTATGTCATCCATAGCGCATAGCTTTTGAGTAATGGACATAATGTTAAGTATTGGAAATGCATGCATCACATGTTTCTGTTGGTGCATCTCATCAATATCTAATGGCAGTAACTTGTAACCTGCCAATATGATTAAGCCTTACTCTGCTTGGTTCTCTAATTGAAACTTACACTGAAGCGCTTTCTTTGCCGATCCACACAGATGTCAGGAAACTAATTGTCAATGAATAGAGATTAGCTAATCCCCCTGACAATCATGACATCACAATGGCCTTCCTCTAAGACTGAGGCACAATCCTACACCTGAGTGAGATTGCTTCTATACAACTGGGTCAAGAGTGGATGTATTCCTGATTGCTGATGGGAAAATCCTGGCAAGTTAAGCCCAGTGCCTGGGTGCATAAAGGGTTAAAATTGCGAACTCAATTACACTGCCTTGCAAATAAATCTCTGTGGAAGCCTCCCATATGAGTTGCATAAAAACACAGCAAAATACGCTGACCAAAGAAACATTATGCACAGATTTAGTGGACGAAATCTGCAATTCTCTCGTTCCAATAAACCTTAAAGGGTGACAGCAAGAAGGTACGTACCTTCTGCTGCTGACAATTTAGCCTGCTGAATGTCATTAGCCTTTATAAACCCCGCATTAGGGAAAGCGAAGAGGATTAAGGCAGCGTTATTATTCAATGTAATGATATTCTCCTTGCCAGTGGGAAACAGAGGGTCATGGCAAATTCAGGTCAAACCTGATAGTGTACTGTACAGCAGTATCTGCCTGCTTTAACATTTTTAAATCATGTATGCGTCTGTCTGTTGATATGTCTGTATGGAATCAGTAGATGAGGAAAGGGTGGGGGGGGGGGGGTGGGGGTGGGGAGTGATGGAGAGAGTAGAAGGAGCGGGTGTGGATTCCTCTACCGAACACTTCATCCCTCAAAACCGCCCGCCTCAAACTTGTAAGCCGATATCAGCGAATTCCTCCAGAGTAATTTATTGTCTACCATGTCAAAACTAATTTGCTTGGTCATTGTGAACAAAATATGCATAGAGGACTGTAAAATAAGAAAAAGAGAGAAAGAAGTAACCAGCATAGTGTGTAAGAATACAAAAAGAATGTTCTTTCCTCTTTACTTGCCAATTCACATTCAATCAAATTACTTTATTTTGCTTCAATCTACTTGTCGTAAAGTTGTATATCATCATTATCAATCCAGGTTTTTCTATCAGGCAACAGGCAAGTGTCATTTTTTTTTCTATTGTAAGTAAACATGTAAGGATGTTGCAAGAGTCCATTTTCAAATATGAAAATGGTGGTCACATAATACGGAAAAACACAAAATATCCAGGCCTCAGAAAAACAACCAAGCAAACCATAAAGCATAATTTGAAAAATTATATACCACATCTGTTCTTTGTAATTTCACATCTTTGTTAGATCATGCATCCGGGAAATGGCAAAGCTTTTACATCACAAAATGCTGGAAGGAGGGGATTAGGGCAGGAATACTGATCAAAATGATGGCAGTGCTCTTTGACAGTTACTCTGAACACTATGTACTTCGCGACCCTGAAGGGTTGCTCGTTATGTTGTTGCTATTGCGTTCTCGACTGTGCTGTTTGTTTTCTTTCAACAGCATATTGACTCCACCTCCCTGCCGGCAAGTTTTATACATTGTACCCTGCTTTAGTAACTGGTACCTGGGATTTTGATCAAAAGAAAACTGAAAACTATAGCTTGTCCTCACTGAGCTACAAATTGCTTGATCAATTTGTCTAAAACCTTTTGTTTTTGTGCCTTACATTAACATTTGATTTTCCATATTGATTCAGGACCATGCCTTGAATACAATGTGTTGTTGTTGACCACTGTCAACATGCTAGTCATGTGGTTTGCCACTGAAGGTTCAGAATCTTGCAGCACACACACCATTTTATAGATTCTGGCGACAGTGAATAATCATAACAGTGGCATTTGTACCTGCTCACGCTCACTCATCAAAACATCTTTCTGTGGAACAAAAGGAACAAAGTATCCAGCCTGTGCATCCCTGTATTTGTCAGTATAAAAGCAATGATTGATTTTAAATTATAAAGTTGTGAACACGGAAGTTCAGGCACTAGAAATAAATCACATTTGTTGTAAAGACACAATATATATCAGAGACTCACTGACTGTAACCAACATGACTGACTTGTGATATCATATAATGACACTTCAAAACACAATATTCTGTTTCCTGTCCAATCTTTTCTGGAACATCAACTCACTGTTCCGTTAGTTTGGTTTCACATAATACCTAACTCAGTGTGAAAATGGAATGGAGTTTCCCCTTTCAGCCATATCTGGGTTATATCAAATAAGGTCAAATATTCGGACATATGAAGTATGATTTCATTGCAGACGTCCCATCTTCTGTGTATGCTGTCACTTTCAGCCACTGAGACCCCACTACTGTAGAGACTGTAATCCTACCCCCATGACATTTTAAAAGTGAAACTTCCACTATTTCAATCTACAGCTGTACATTCACTCAAAAAAGGTTTACTTCTAGTTTAAGTCACCAATTTTGACTTGTCAGCATAATTTGTCACCAGCCAACTACTGTATCTAGTCCTTGTACTTTCTCTGACTACACCCCCCCCCCCCCCCCACTTTGCCTTGATAAGAGCCTTGTCCAGCATGTTGCGCAGAAACGTGAAGCACAAATCAAATTAACGTGATGAACAGCTGGGATCATGTCACATCATACTTGTGACTCCCAAACAAAGTGAAGGAGATAGGGGTTTACGCATCAGGTTGGAAACTTTTACTTTGCTGATGGTAGAAGACAATGCACAAGAAAAAAACAAAAACAAAAACCACCATACAATGAAGAGAGCACTCAAGATGTTCATATGAAACCTTTTCAGAATGCAATTTACATGATTGAAATTGCCACTCCAAGCATGCAAAGGTCATCAGAAAGGTGAATTTGAATATTCCATGGTTAAGGCGAGTTCTACAAAGCATTTCACTTGAAGCTGTTTGAAGAACATTGCTGCAAAACAGAATATGAAATGAACTGGAAAAACATGAAAACAGGACAAATGGAATGTGATCAAGGATATGTGGAAGAGATGACACATCACAAAAGGTTTATCTTTCTATTCAGGTTAACATCATCTTTATCAACCTACAACATTAAGGGAAAAACAAACAGACAAAGAAAGACAAAAAAACCCAAAAAACTTGTGCAGCCCGAATCGTACAGCATGCCAAAAAAGACAGCACAGTATTTCCTTGTGCAAAGACGACTGCTGTGAAATCAAATGCTCTCTGGTGTTGGCATCATCTGTGGCTATCTGTAAGTGATGGTCATCTAGTCGGTCATTGACCACCCTGGTCTTCACGCATTAATGTCCACTTCTCAAAATCACATTGCATTCCAACTAACCACAACTAGGACCTTATC
The DNA here is from genome assembly GCF_040938485.1 of Diadema antillarum. NCBI lineage: Eukaryota > Metazoa > Echinodermata > Echinoidea > Diadematoida > Diadematidae > Diadema > Diadema antillarum. Next base: position 65,020 of record NW_027272888.1, on the reverse strand, counting down.
TTTATTTATTTATTTATTTATTATTATTATTATTTTCTTAATTTCAGACATATCGTTGAACTCAAGGGGCTAGAAATGATGCCAGTCTTAATTTACATGGCTAGCCAATGCTCATGAACATGCCTAAAAGGGAATTCACCACTGATGAACCAAAATAGGATGGACTGGTACTGAGACTATCCAAGTGATATCCCTTTCCTCTCCAACCACAAATCACAAACCACAAATCTATCCCTCCTTGGGAAAGTGGACTTGCAATGGATGTGCAGTGGATACTGCCTTCCTTTTTCCCTGACAAACTGCCCGAGTTCAAGGCGCTGGAAAACTACTGCTAGGATTGGGGTGGGGCTGGCGTGCCGGCAGAAATCTTGGCCATGAAATGATAATTCACCTGGCGTGTAAAACCAGTACTTTTGAACATCCAGTTGACATCCATCCATAGCAAACAGAAAAGATCCATCCACAGCAAACAGAGAAGAAATAATATAACATTTACGCATCTAGCAAATACCTCTGAAGTTACATTACAGCACTGAAATGATATTGAGCAAAAAATCTGCACGCTAAGTGTACAATTGAAGGCATGTTTAAAAATATTTCATGTCATGATTTAATTTCTGTTTTGCTCGCTGTTTATTTGATTCTGATGGTAAAGTTCACAAGGATTTTTTTTTAAATCAAAAAGGCTGAAATGAGGCAAAATAACAAGTGCCATCTCAGTGCCTGTCAAAGGTCATGATGGACCTGCTAATGTGAAGGGTCCAGACAAAGTACAGAGCTGTTGACAGGAGTAAACCTTGTACTCACGTATGTTGCAGTCCAGAGTTTGGCCTCTGCGTCGAAGGAGATGAAGACAAGATCTTCTGGTACTCCTTTCCTGGCCATCATACGCTGCAGGATCAGGTTGGAACCTGGACCAATCATGAGCAGATTATATTCATACATTAATTTTGTAGATACATATGATATATAAATATGAAATAAAGAGGTCTTTTTTTTTATCCAGGGTAGCCTCTTCAGTGTTGCCACTGCTCTGGTACCAGAGGGCCCTGCCATTATTATTAGCCTAGCATTGCCAGGTACCCGTTTATACACCTGGGTCGAGAGGGACATGGTGGGTAAAAACGTCTTGTCCAATGATGTAAGCACTGGGCGGGAATCATACTCAGGTTCTCCGATTGGGAGTCAGGAGTCTTTTATCCACTATGCCACAATGCTCCCATAGGAATTTAGTTCATGATAATGGAGATAATGCAGAAAGGTTTCTACAGTTGCTAACATGCAATGAAAATTAAATGCAGTACACTTTCATACCAAGGAAAGCAGCAAGGGGGGGGGGGGGGGGTTAATGCAGGAAAAGAAACCCCAAATCCCTATCAAAATGTGGCTGTGAACAGATCATGTATTGAAATCTACACAGGGGAAAGTGACAACAGATTTCAGGAGTACTTACACTTCACTGATCTGCAACATGGAGAGGGAGACATCCAGTTTAGATTTTTAAAAATGTGACTGGTGCTATCAATGCCAATATCATGTATAGAAAAATACTTTCAAGGCTACAGTCACAAGATCCTTGAAAGGTCAGAAATCACTGTACTAGCTAGACAAAACACCATTCCTTCATGGGCCCATCTATTTGGATGTAACAGCAAATTGAAATAGAAAGCAACCCTCACAATTTTTCAGAGGGTAATGAACTCGTCAAGCAAGGATTTGTATTAAAATGTGTGCAGCAGGGTGACTACACTCATCTTTTTCCCTTGCCATGTACAATGTATGTGTCCCTGAAACATTTAATAGGTAGCAACGTTTGATATAGAATGAAGTTCCATAATTTGCATTCCAGGTGATCATGTGGTCATACTGTAAGTATACTGGCATGCAGTAGGGTTTAATGAAAATCATTACCCCTGCATGGGACATCTATTTCAAAGAAAAATAAAATCTGAATATCGTGCAACTCTCACAGTTTGCAAAAGGGGTTGAGGTATTCTGGATAGAATTGCTGCAGGAAGGATTATTTCACAACTTTTGTACCTTGCTATTTGTGTGTCCACAAAACCTACTAACCATAAAAGGCATGTTTTTCTTTTGCTTTTTTTGCTCAATGGATATACTTTGTACGATGAGCCACTTTGTTAGTGATTATATCTGTCTGACTCAAGAAGGGTTATTTCTCATTTTTGAAAAATCAGCGTGTAACACACACAGATCTATTACATCAAGGAACCGCCTATAAAGCACAGGATTCAGTGGATTTGTAGAGTCTCTCAAAAATAGCTCAAGTCTGCCAAATTTCAATTGGGCTATTCATTTCACTGCCTGGCAGACATCTTAAATCTAAAATTTATAGGGATTTTTTCCCCCTGAAATACATCTATATGGAAAATTGAATTGCAATCAAAAAGCTTTGTCTGATACAGCAGAGTAATTCTAAAAGCCATCATGCAGTATATGCCTCCAAACATTTGAACTGGGCTGCACTCTAAGGCAATTATTTTGTAACTGAATACAGCACTACATAATTTGATTTAACAGTGTATTATTTTATTCAATGGTCCTCATGTATAATTGCAACATACAGTACTAATGCTGGTTGTCCAGAATGAGGAGAGTATACACTGTGTACATCTGTTTCTTATCAATAGCATTTATTATACATTTCTTATTTTAGCACATGTTTGGACGTACAGTGCATGTTAGTGATGCATTTAAGCAGTTATATAGTCTACAGTACAGAAAGCTGCTCCGTACAGAGTCATACAAGGAGAGAAAGAAAGAGGTCAAAACACAATAACAGTTGGTTCAACCATTTGTATTATGACTTTTATCATTTATAATTCAAAGCACATCTTGTTCATACATTTATGATATCCAGTCCTTCTTCTCATGAACCCTAAAAAAACTTGTTTAGGGTGACCGAAATTGCCTTCTTGCGTTTTTATATTTGTGCGAAGTAAAGTCTTTGACTGAAATCAAAAACATCTTCAATGGGTCAAATTACTAGGCAGAGTTTTATTTGTTTTTGGTTTGGTATTGTTTTGTTTTTGGCTCGGTTGTTTTGACAGTAACATCTTGATTTACGCATTGCCCTACATCTACTCGTCGAACAGTAATACAGACAAAGCCCCAAAACAACAAAATGGAGGGATGGACAAGGGCATCAAACGTGATGTATATACCGAATCCTTTAAAACCGAATAAATTTTACTTCTTGCATGCAAACTGTCACTGTCAATGTATGTTTCAATCCATAGACATCTAAAATATCTCAACGCCCTAACTGTGATAAATGAGCCACACAAACAGAAGATCTTGGAGAGAACTTTCACTTGTGAGCCAATCAAACGAGAAAAGAAGAAAAAAGTATGGCACAAAGAGCGGGGTGATGTAACAGCCTTTCTTGGTGGCATTTACACAAATCCTGCTTTTGTACAACATGCCAAGCTGAGTTATCCCGAAACTGATCCAAACCAAATTTGGAAACACAAACATGCCAACTCTTATCATCAGAGTCATACTTCATGGTGGGATCGATGGCATAAAATGCATGACATGCAGTACATCATGCTCACTGGATCAATTCTTCTGAAAACAAAAACTTAAAAAGTAGTGGAGGTAGACAGAGTAATATTTTTGGAATCATATTTTAAACCTGACAGGATTGGTCAGCGGTTTTATCTGCAAGAATGAATGATTGTATCATGAATAAGCAATTATCATCTCATATTCTGTCTAATATTTGTATAGAACACATCTACAGCGAGGCATTCATCTGAAAATGACTATGAAGATTTACAAGATCAAGAACACATCATATGAAATTCTAGTGCTTTGAAAAGAAAAGAAAAATTACACTGGCAAAGTTGTGTTTTCAATATCAAGAGGCACAATTTTTTATTGCTATTGTTTCTTATCAAAGACTATAGCTCCTATCCTTTGAATTAGAAATCAAATGAAATTCTGGCATATTGGGAAAAAAATAAATAAACAGTTTTTGGGTTTCTTCATTTTTTTTGTTTTAAAGAAAAAAAACACACACACAAAACAAAACAAAACAAAACCAAAACTAAAACCAAAACATATCTCAATCATCAAGTTATCAATACCGTCAGAATTTGGCAAAAGATGGGCATACTTGTGATTTCTAACAACTTTTTATTCCATACAGTACACACAGCATTACCTTTGTATATATATCTATGTAATTTAGGACAGGGCAGAATTTGGTATTTACTGCAAAAGTAGAAATTTTCGCGCATTTTGCGCAACCAGAAACTAGCGCGAAAATAAAAGCATGCAAATATTTTTGCTTGCCATATGTTCCTGTGCGTGATGTCTTGATTCCGCGGAATTAAAAACACGCGAAACTCTGTTTACCCGGCCAAGCACGAAAAATTAGCTGCGCGAAAATATCCACTTTTACAGTATACTGTATTAAGAATGGAGTGTTTTATGGTGGCTATGTAATTTTCTAAACCACACAGTTCAACACGACTGCAAAAAGTCCTGCAAATATCTGCAGCAATAATGCTGTTCCACACAAGATTATTAAACACATTAAAGTTGGGATCTCTTGTTAAATTGTAATTCAGACTTTGGTTCCATGACATTTGCTCCTGCGACAATCACTCCCATGATATATCTGCATGCTAAGCCAAACGTAAATTCAACCCATAAACATAACCCTAACCCTAATCCTAATTCTCACATCAAACTAAACCTAAAACCCTATCACAACCCTAACCCTAACCCTAAGTCCTTAGAGAAAATAAGACCGGAGCAATTGTCGCAGGAGCAAATGTCGTGTCACCCAGACTTTAGTCTTTACCCCCCCCCCCATAACAAAGTTTAATAGAACACATAGTTTAAACTGAAAGTACAATAAGGCAGACTGATGCCTTTACTACACAGTTGATCACTAGAAGTGTTTCTCTTCAATGTTGGTTTCTGTAATAATGCACTTAACAATTTTGTACAACACTTTATATACACAGGGAACAAATATGCCAGTTGCAGCCCAATGCCAACACTACACAAGTGAGAATACTCTCATAATACCAGTTCAGTAAAATTCTTTATACCTTCCATATTCATTATCAGCGACTCAAGTTCAGCATGTGGCCAATAGGTGTACTGTATGACTGTGAGGCATATATATATTCACAGTAATTTACCATAGTGACCGTATCGAACTGTCTCATTTAAGTGATGCCACATTTCACTCCGTTTCATTGCATTCAGTCATGCAGCTGCTGATATTCAACTGCACGAAGAGAGACGCAAAATCAATACTGCCTTTGTTCTGTTTCTACAGATGTATTGATGGGTTTTAAAGGTTGTTGATGATTCCATGTTATTTATTTGTTTGTGAGATCTATGTGTACATTTTTTTTTTTTATGAGAGTGTCATCTCACTGTATGTTACAGTATGGTATTCATATCCTTCACATTGTTCTATCAGTTGCATACATTAAAAAAAAAAAAAAACTAAACTAAAAGTAAAGAATCCCCCTCCAAAAAACCCCCCAAAACTAAAAAGGGCTGAATTATGACAAATACTATTTGGCTCTCGGTCATTCAATAAATAAAATGTGTTACAGATATTTTTTTTCTTAAAACTTTAATAGCTACAATTTAACACTACATACATATATTAAAGCAATAATTCCACAATCTATCGAACTGCAAATGTGTTTGACTACTTATGGTTCAGTTGGTATACAGCATTTTATTGATAATGACATAATATAAATACCTATCTTATCTATCATCTATCTATCTATCTATCTATCTATCTATCTATCTATCTATCTATCTATCTATCTACAATCTTATCTATTGACAGGGCTCCACATTAGCGGTGACCCGGGGCCACTAAAATTAGATGTTGCGCCACCAAATTTCCAAAAAGGTTATCTTTCGGTAGCCTGATCAGGTAGCTAAAATTCAAAATAAATCTTGAGAGGTTTCTATGTCCTTTTATTTCAGGCCACTACATTTCTGTTCTTAGGCTACCACAAAAAAAAAAAAAAAAAAAAAATGTTAGTGTCAAACCCTGCTACTGATATGGGTTATATACAGTATGTGTACAGTACACGCTCACATTTTCTTTTCTAATTCCTTTTTGTTTTTGATTTGTTCTTGTAAAAGGAAGAAAAGAGCACACACCTCACTTTGAGAGCATCCACAACCATTTGTGTAAGAGACAGGTTGTTGCTCAAAGTCATGCCAGAAAACCTCTTCCCAGTCTAAATACTCTCACTTGTTGTTTTTCTTTAACCAGTTTATACTGTCACTAGTTTTTTCCTAATCTTTCACTCTTTTTTTTTTTTCATACGATGTGGTCAACATTATCCAGAACGTTGTGAGAGAGACATCACAAACAATTGGAAAAGGGCAATAGTATGGAACGTGAGCTCCTTTATTGACAGAAATTCAAGCTGATGGAACTCCTATCAGCTGTATAGAGGCGTGATTTTAAGCAAGCTTTCTCGCTTGGAGGGGATACCTGACGGCTTGGTCAGTCAGTCCAATACTCTACAACAGCTGAACGATCAATACTTTTCAAGCATAACAATTCTGACAGCATCTCTCTCGAGTAGCAAAATCTGGCTCAGCACATGGACATTTATTATTTTCACGTGAGTGGAGTTCTTACCTTCTGAGATGAAACCTTTTAATCTGTCTTCACTGAATGTTTCTGCTGTTCTCTGCACCTCCTACAAACATGGAAAAACAAACAAACAAACAAATGGAGTCAGAAACAGTCAAACGACATATTATACTAGAAATTTCGCTATGGCGACTGTTATGCCTCCGCCATAATGCATGATTCTCCTAATGGGTCTAGATAGTACATGTGGACAATGAATGATTACATTTTCACAAAATTGGCAAAATATTAAAATGACAAGTTTGTCACAAATGTGTTGAATGTTCACCTTCCTTGACCTAGGTTTAATTGGATGAATAGGAGAGTATGTATTTGGGATTGAAGAACTTTAACTTGACTTTGACCCATTCATACGTTTATGCATTGAGTAATTTTCAAGGTATGGAGAAAAAGTGCAATTTCTGTATTAAATAGTAAATTGTTACCATTTTCATCTGGCCTTTGACCCTAAAATTCATAAGATAATCACTACCAGGCAGAACATGCATAAATATGTAGTACGTTTCAAGATAACTTGAGCCACTTCCGAGATATGGAGGAAAAACTTAGTTCAGCACTTTCACTTGATCTTTGACCTTTTGACCTTTGAGGCAAAAACAAAAGAAAAAAAAAACTTTCCAGAGAATCTCTATTAGGTTATACATGCATACACCAAGTGTAAAAAAAAATAATCCTGCTGGCATTGCATAAACATGAGGGAAATAGTGAAATTTTGAAGTGTTGCCCTTGACCTTTGACCCCTGACCTTTGGCCCCATGAACCCTAAATTCTCCAGATAATCACTGCCAGTCAGTACATGTATATATACTATGTTCCATGAAGATACCTTGAACAATTTCAAAAAAGTGAAGTTTTAATATTTTTCTTGAGCTTTTGACCTTTGACCTCATGACCCAAACTTTCACCGGAGAATCTTAATTGGGTAATACATGTATACACTAAGTTTCAAGAAAATATCTTCAGGCATTGCATAGATATGATGGAAATAGTGAAATTTTATGTATTTGACCTTGACCTTTTGGCCTTTGACCTTGAGCACGTGCATCCAAAAGTTAATAGGCACAACTTCACCCCCTAATACACATACATGCCAAGTTTCATTAGGATACCTCAAAAGGTTTTGATAGTTACCCTGTCCACGAAATTCATTATGGACTGACGGAAGGACGGACGGAAGGACGGACGGACAACCCGAAAACATAATGCCTCCGGCACCACTTTGTGGCAGAGGCATAAAAAGGTGTTCCTTGAATTCTTCTTACATGAATATCTGCTGACCGTTGCTTGATTTTTTTACTTTTACCAAAATATAACTGCTGACACATATATTAATCTCCATTAACTTGCCAGATTTCATTCACTAGGCTTTAGTTGTTCTGCCACCACCCATCTTTAACTACTGCACACAGAGCAACAGTTTGTGACGAAGCAGCTTTCTTAACTATCAACCTTTAAACAATAAGACATCCAGCCAGATTAAAAGGGGGAAGTTACCCTTGACAGTGTAAAAATCCTTCCTTGAGAGAATGCATGCCAAAGTCAGTCTTGGAATTCTGATGCAACATATATTTTTCATCACATCATAAGACAAATCACATCCATACTATACTAATTTAAATTATGAATTTGAAGCAGTGATTAACTAAGCATGACAAAGACAGGACAAAGCTAAAAGGTCACTGAACTTCGGCTAAAACTGTCACATCCAGCCATTACTTCAGCTGGAGGACTCTCCAGTGGTGATGCACATTGGTGGAATTGAAACACAAGTGTTGAAAGTTCAAAGGACAAGGTCAAAGGTCACTATACTTTTGTTTGTTGGACAGGTAGAAATAGTTGCTGATAATTATTTGCATGGACACAGCGGGCATGGTAAGTCAAAGGACAAGGTCAAACTTACTGTACTTTGGTATAAAATAATACAAAAACATCACTTTCCAGCTATACCTGAGCTAAGAATAACCAGTGGTACTATCATTATCTGGTAAGAAGATTAGAAATGAACAAAAAATCAGTGGCTTACAATGACAGGGGTGAAAAGTCAAGGGTTAAGGTTTAAAAACCACCAAAATTTAAGCACATGCCATTTTCTGGCCATAAATTTCACCACGTAGGTGGTCCCCCCCCCCCCCCAAAAAAAAAAAAATATATATATATATATATGTATGTGTATATATATATATATATATATATATATATATATATTGCTGTAAATGGATTGAAATAAATAAGAAATGAAATAGACTTATAAGAAAATAGATATTTTGTGCAGAGGGTTAAAGGTTAATCATTGGCCAGTGGTCAAGGTCAATAAACTTTATCATAATAAAATATGTGTGAAGCCTGGCCATGTACACATATGGCACATCGTATAACAGTGATTGTGAGATACATGTAAGTGGAGGAATCGCAACCGACTAGTCAAATTGCTCTGGTTTCAAAATCTGAATTTCACGAAAGCTTGCAGGATTTGCAGAGATGTAACCTTGTCTTTGAAAGGAATTCAACATGAGGTGCAGATAACACCTAGAGCTTCTGGTCTACTATGGGTATTTACTGTTTCCCGTCATGTAACAACACCTAGCTGCAAAATCTACCTCCTAATATGTCCTTTGCTCCCAACAATGTGACTGAGATGTGTATAAATAAAAAAGAAAGAGAGAGAGAGAGAGAGAGAGAGAGAGATAGAAACAGAGAAAAAAAAAATGGGACAAACAGCCCGATGACACTGCAGGCACTGGTAATGGGCGAATTTACAGATGAGACTTGTTTGGGTGCAATCAATATTCTCCGCAACCTCTTGGGTGCTTCCTCTGTCTCTGGTTGAGAGTGCATGGGTAACTGGGCACGCCACGAAGCCTGCTCATGGGACGCCGTGATTGAGCACATCGGTGCGACGTGCCGTCTCCCCCATGTCCACTAAACCACGAATTAACCCCTTTCATAGAGGCGCTGGCCAACTTGCTCTAGAGACACTTTGGGAGGCCTTTAAACAGATGGTAATGACTCACTCCTGATCAGCAGGAGTATTCATCTGGTTAAGATTATGCAACTTTGAATGAATCTACATGGAGTACAGCTTGGTGCGCACTTGTAGGGAAGTCCCTAATTGCCTCTTTTATATGTTTTCCCTCTAATTACTATTAATCAGCTTTAAGAGAAGCCACCTTCATACATTTGGCAGAGTTTGTGAGGGTCAAAAGTTGAAGATACCTTAATTATCTCAAATTATCTGGAATCTGCCCCCCCCCCCCTTTGCGTTTCGCATTGTAATTCTGAAATGTGAGAATCCTCGAGAAGCCTTGTTTTAGCATATATCCAAAAATGCCTGGCCTGGTTACGGTTGATACAGCACATTTCAACAATGTTGTGATGTGCAAAACTCGTCAACATCGTCAACTCGTCAACATCTTATCAACCGGGCCCTGGAATCAAACCAGCATTTATTCTTTGCACTCCTTGGGGAACACTCTGGTAAGGCAACCACTTAATTGTACACTCATGCTAGATTTTAGTATGATAAATTTAAGCATAAGGAGACTGACCAGAAATGATATACGAATGAAACTTAGCAGAGAAAATGGGATTCCACTGGGATTTGACCCCAAAACCTCCACACTGCTAGCTGGTGCTGTTACTGGCCGAGTTTTGGAAAGCTCTAGTTCTGCATTTGTGCATGAAATCTTTCACAGTGCATTCCCGTTATAACGAACACAGTTATAACGGAATTCCGGTTACAACGAAATTAAAATTCTGGCCGCATTATTACCGGTTCTTAGTTTTTTATTGTTTATTTGTTCAGTTATAACAAAATGTCAATATAACAAAAGAAAATTGCCAGTCTCGAGGACTTTGTTACAATGGGAGTCTACTGAACTGTTCATTGCTCATGTTTGGATTCATTACATAAACAACTGCATCACTTCAGTGATCCCTCGCATTTATTCCCAGGTTGATTTCTTTCTTTCTGGTTTATATCAGGTTTGTGATATCTTATGAAGACATGAGCAATGAAAACTGAGGGGTTTATTAAAAGGAAGAAAACCAAACTAGGGCTTTCCATAGCTCAGTAGGTATAAGAGCACAGCTCTTGCGATTCAGAGGTCTCAGGTTCAAATCCTGTTGGAACTCCATTTTCTTTGCCAATTTTCATTCAAATCTCATTAAGATAACGTTCTGTTCCCTCCTGAGTACCACCTCTTCACACACCTAGGTAGAGAGGAAATGTAGGGGTGGCCAAAACGTATCTCGCTCAATGACAGAAGTGTCAAGACAGGGCTTGAACCCTGCACCTTCTCATCGATAGTGCAGTACACATCAACACCATCACAAACTGAAGACAGTGATATTACTGATCATAATACCAACCTGGCCCCGAGCGACGATCTTGTTGAGGATGTATTGGCCATCTTTGTATATAATGTGTGTCTTCTTATCAAGCTGTACATCTTCCAACTGTAATGACAGGAAATGAAAAACAACAACTACTGGTAAACATTCATTTGCAGAAGACTTGCATGTTAGACAGCACAGGCAAATGATATGACATTATGATTATACAGAGGGGTGAAATATAGAGACTGCTCTGACATTTGAGTAGTATACTACAGATCAACATACCATTAAATCTCAATATTGGGTCATCTGCTATCATACATTAGTTAAAAGTGTCTTGTTTACCTTTAAATGTCTGATGAGGTTTCATTTTCGATACCAATCAATGCATACAATTGTACATGTATCATTCTAATATTTATTCTTTTTAGTTCCATATATGTAGTTATACATCAATTGTGTTGAATAAAGATGAGCATTCTCTGCATAAAGTGGGCTGAAAATGATAACTTTTCACAGGGAAACATAACATACTGAATTATAGCATCACAGCATTCTATAAATATAGAGCAAGAAATCTTCACAGCATGAAATTTTTGCAAATTGGAGCTGACAGCCTATTTTTCGGCACGAAATTTTCGAGAATTGTCACTGGCATTCAATACACATCTATAGTGTAGACAACAACTTTCAAGTGCATTTTAATTTTGCGAATCTGGCTCTCGCAAAATTCGCGAAATTAGAATGCACGCAAAATTTCTGTTTTTTACAGTATATTCAATAGAAAAGTGACTTTTCTCTACTGGTAGTAGCTCCTACAGTGTTTCAAACCATCATCTTCAGCTTTCGCATCATGAATATGTGCAGTATTTGATGGTCGCATGGCTTACCTCTACATACTCGTGATGGTTTTGGTCTAATGTCTTCAGATTTTTGGAGATATAAGCTGCAGGGAGAAATGGAAAAAGAAAAGAGGAATAATGTAGCCATACCTACTTCAAATAATATCACTTGTTGTGTTTACTCCAAGAAGGTTTTGCACTGTAAGTGTACTGGAAGGAGAAGAAGGAACAATATCAAACACACACACACACACACACACACACACACACACACACACACACATTACACAATTTCCCATCTTTTCTCTCTGACACATTTTTGAATTGTGTCCTTATATTTCCTATGAAAACAATGTACACTGTACTTGAGAAATTAATATTCTTGTTCATCTATTTCAATTCTTGCAATTTTCTCAGGCAATTGTTAGGTACTGAAATATAACTGGACGATTTGCTAAGTACATTGATATTGTGTGTGTGTGTGTGTAGGTGGGTGTGTGTGCTTGTAATGATTATGGTACATCAGGTGTAGTGAAGGACTGAAAAGTTTTCAGTTATTCACTCAATGGGGGTGACAAAATATTGGTAAGGTGTAGGCCAAGCTCGCATCAGAGAAGCTACTGGTCAATGACATTGTGAATGCCATTCTACTTTTCACTTCCATTTTCAACAGCCTGCACTGTGTCATATAGACACCTTTTATAGACATCGTCTTCATCATATTTAAAGACGTGCTCCACAATGTCTGCTGGAAGAGAGAATGACAACAGTACTTGATCTTCATCCAGAGAACATGCCCCAGCTGCTTCTCAGCTGCTGGTATACCATCTTTATGTCATCACTGGCATGCAATAATGTGTTATCGCCAGATGAAATAAAACATGAAATACTCAGCTGGGACGAGAAGGTCGCAAATGCAAACAGTACATTTGCAATAGCTGAAGTTATGACTTAGATATGGTGACAAGCATTAACATATATTTATACTCTTCTGACACTGTTGTCTCCCTGTTTCTGAAACTGAGGAAATCTCCAACTATGTGTAGTTGGGTAGATATATTATTAACATCCTTCTTGGCTATGTATGCCATTGAAGTGCCCTTCTTGTCCAAAACCACTCATAATACACAATATCTTCCTCTTCTTTTGAATGAAATTTAACAGAGTTAAACACATGCTCAAAACATTTTTTTTTATTGTATACTATTGCAAAGTTGAAAAAAGACAAAAGTTTTAGAAAGGTTTCCCCAATGGAATTACTGCCTTTCTTGCTCTCATGAGATGACATTGCATTGCTTTCATTTCTTCCGTAACTCACATGCAGACAAACAGACAAAGGAGTGATCTTCAATTTGAAGGGCACCAAGGCACTGCTTCAACGTTCCGATTTTATCACACATAAAACTGGTAGATATAATATGTGTCACATGTTCCCGGAGTAAAAAAAAGATGTCTGTCAGCATCCCCCAACTATCGATGGTTGGGACAAATAAATAGACATGTCGCTGTGATAGATTACAGGCATGCAAAGAGCATTTGATTGCATTCAAACAAACGTTCACAGGAAGGGCTGGGCATTATGACATCACAATACTGTGCAAGATCATCCCTTGCCACACACCGGTCCCTGGCAAGTTGTGTCTTTTTTGAGTGGTAACAGTTCTTGCGGTACCCAGTACTGATTCAACTACCGTATTTGTTGGGACCTAGAGGAATGGCTGAGAGCTTCAAAAGAAAGCATGATGTGCCACTATCCTTCTGCATCTGAAGATGACAGTATATATGCACATAAACCTACCCATTCCAGGGTTGTCACGGAGAATAATATCCTGAGTTGTGATCTTTCTTGGCTCAAATATCAAGGTAGTTTGCAGTCGCTACATCTGACCCCCCCCCCCCCAAAAAAAAAAAGAAAAAAAACCCAACAACAACAACAACAACAAAACAAAAACTATATAACAAAGCATTAGAGAAATATATTGAGATCTTGCAAAGCATTTCTTCATATTGTGCATGGCGGGTTGGTATAGTTTTGAAAAAAATTGTATGGCTGGAAATACTGTCAATTTCTATATGAGTGGCACATCAATTTTGTACCAGCTAGGTTAATATGTTTAAGACATACCAGAAAGCCACATGGCAGATGAATATTAATTGTACAGGATGTCAGAAATTTGGCATGCATACTAGAAAAGATGCCCTTCCTGTCACAAAATCTCATGAACTCATAAATTAAGTTATCTTTGCTGACATTTTGAAGTCAAAGTTGTGAGGAAATCATGTCAAGGAGGACAATTCCAGTGTTGACAATTCTCAAGGCAATATTAAAAGCTTTCAAGCCTGACAGGGAAATTGTCTCAATTTGCTGGCTGCACGCAGCAGGACTTCAGGCCTATTTCCTACGCCACGGACCTATGTTTGCCCAGCTTATTAAGTGATAATCTCACTGCCACTCTCTGGTCCTTTCACCTCCACTAGACATTATACTTCATATCCCACGACATCATCCCCATCTCTCTCTCTCTCATCATACGAACTACTTGCACTATATATTCCACATGTACAAAAAAAAAGTGTTATATTCATGATATAAATAGTACATAAAGCACAGATATTCACTCACTCCTTCTATCCTAACAGCATTTGTAATGCAATGCACTATAAACACTTTATAGACAATTGATAATATCACTGATTATCAGTCTCTCCATCTACTGTAAACGTGGAAATTTTCGCGGTACATTAATTTTCGCGGATTTCGCGCTACGCTCGGCTAGCGCGAATTCAAAAACGCGCGAATATATCTTCACAATTTTCTACGCACATTTTGAACGGGATGAATTGTGTGCGCTTCATCGATGATCCTGCTACGTAGTACAATGTACAGGCATGTTTACGCTACTAGTACTGTGCGAAGAGACGATACCCTAGATTGCTGTGTACTGTAGCATGCATGTGTGCACCGCACGCATCGATGCTACAGTCCCCCGTGACTACGGTACTAGAGTCACAGCTGTACTACGTATTTGAGTGCTTGTACTCGCAGTCGAGCCGCTCGCTACGTCGCTTGTCGTACGCTGGCATAGCAAGCTATGTAGCAGAGGCTTTGGATGAAAGCAGTGAATGTGTACTACAGTAAAGTAACCTGCTGCGGAGCGCGAATTTAAGAACCCGCGAATACATTTTCGAGCCGCTCAGCGCGAAAAATTAATCGCGCGAAAATATTGACGTTTACAGTATCTAAAAGTTACTCTCACGCACATACAGTATATCGGCAAAATTTTTGCTGGCAAGTGGCTTTTAGTGGTACTCAGTGAAACTAGCAAAACTAGTAACAATCTTCCTGCATGTTCTAGTCCATTTTCAACAGTGCTGGTCTTGTACCATTCAGACAAAATTTGGCAGAAATCAGGCTGAGGATGGCTTGCAGAAGAGGGCTTCTACAAATGTTTAATCATAACATACACGCATCTACATGAAAACTGTCTGTGATCAAACGTAGAAGTAATATCCCACAAGAGAACTTTATCCATGATTTTCCTATCCTGGCACTACACAGTACCTGCCATGTACAGCTGATGCTGTGCAAATGATTGAGAGTGCTTTGCTTTCATAGATGGCTACTGCTGACCATGAAGGGATGGAGTGGCGCATGTTTATAGGCTGATAAAAGCAAAGGGAAGCACCTCACTCCAGATTATTACCATCAGGTGTAATTAGCCATGGACATGAATGATGCGCCCCTACCACAATCCATCATTCGAGGGTAAAAGATGATAGCTGGTGGCAGTTATACAAAGTGAGCGTGTTGGCCGAAGGGCGGGAATCATAAAAGAAATATGAAGTAAACTTAATAAAGCAGAACGTAATGAAGAGAAGGCACAGTCATTGTAACATATATGAAAATGGTGACAAAAAAAAAGGAAAAACAAGAAAAAAATAAAGAAAATTAGCCCATGATTGCTTTCTGAGTGGCCATCATTTAAAGGCAACTCAACTGTAAGAATATGAAACTATAGGTTAAAAAAAGAAGAAAAATAAAAAGGAAAAAACAGTTCTTGCAAAGATCATAATAAACTACAGGAACCAAAACATTCAGCTTGCAACAGATAACACAAGGGAGATGATGATGGGAGGTAATACAGAAGAATGGGAGGAAGAAGGCTACAAAGTTCAACTACATACATTGTATAGAGAATCAACAACAGACAATGACCAAATGTTCACAAGGATGTAATGCACAGAAATGTTCTTGTCTGTGATGTCATAAAGAATGTACATTTTACATATGTATTATATCGACTGCCTCAAAGATTTCTGATATAAAATTTACAACTCTCCATTTTCCTGTTTTAATTTCTTTCAAGTGCTCTTGACAAAGTCACACTTTGAAAAGTGCCTCAATGTCTAAATCCTTAAAACAAATAATAACCACCCGACACTGAACTACTGATGGATAAACTGACTTTATGGTGTAACTGGTTATCGACAGAGAAATATCTGTGATTATTATCCATACAGAGGATTTTTAGAACCCAAATACAAGTGTTATTTTGTCAACGCACCTCATTACCTCCGACCCACTTTATAGAAAGTTTGTTGAACTCGACCAATATTTTTTGCTGAGGCGACCAATATCTAAAATATTGGATGGCAAGAGGGGGATTCCCCAAAGTTTTTATAAACTGCTCCGTGATTGGTTGAGATATACGAAATGACCCGAAATATATAGTAAAAACGTCTGTGATTGGTCAATCACGAATTAACTACAATATCGTTTTTTTTTTCTCTAAAATTCTGTGTTTATACCAACAAATGTCATATATTAATTAGTTAATATTGTACATCAAAATACATAGATCACTGTTTTATCTGGGAATTAAGTGGATTAACTTGCACTGCAGAGTGAACCATACCCCATGTCAGGATCAAGTACAGTAGGAGACCATACAGCATACTCAGAGACAGAAAGGTAGCATAAGTGATATTCTTTGCTAAAATCCTCTGTAGGATAATAATGATAATATCGGATGTCCTATTTTCCATTAATACAAGGAAATATTGGACTTGCTAAGCAAAATATTGGACTTGTCTTCGACTCGTCCAATATTTCCTTGTATTAACCTCAAGGCCATCCAATATAATATAATTATTGGATACTGTTATACTGACCTTTTAAGTCTGAAACAGAGACTAAGTGACAACAGAGAAAGGAACAAGAGAGTGTTTGATACATACAACAACAAATAGACTGATACAAATATTATAGATAAAGAAAAAGAGAGACAGATAGTCAACAATTTCTTGCTGACAAGAAATGGGTAAACACTGCACCACTCCACCCTTCCCATCACCCCTACCACCACCACCATTGCCAACTGAATGACAGAAGGAGGTTTGAAGCTGAAAGACTGCTGGTGTTGTATAATGCACACGTAGCTCTAAATGCACAGCATGGGGTGGCATACCACGACAGGGATGTCCCACCCCTCCTGCTGTGGGTATAACATGTGACTTAAAGGAACTAGGGATGCAATCTGCTATCAAATGCATACTATCTTGGTACATAACTTGATGACTACAATATTTTTATGTACACGTTTGCCAACAAGCATCCTATGACTGTCAATCAGTCACACACAATAAACAAGGGCTGTGTTTTCAGTTATTTCACTGATGGGTCAGCTTGTGCCGATTTGAACTACACTGTACATGTATTTGAAATCAATTTCTTTTTCGGTTCGGGAATAGTGATACTAGAATAAAAGAAGACTATTATTGATGGCTTACTGAGCATCTGATGCCAGCTCGTGAATACTTCCAATGGTTAACTTCGTATCTCTTTAATTTATCAATGTATTTACTTTATTGTTTTTCATCTAAAGACAGCCAAATCAGGGGTTCATTCATTGCTATCCTTGGATGCCTGGCAACAAGATAATAAAGTAAAAATTAATTCAGAATACTTATGCTGATGCAAGAAGACAAACTATAACGACTGCTGACAATGTACATCAGAAATATCCAGTCAAGCATAACAGAAAGTTCTATCGTTTAAAATTAGGAGCCATTCGCAATGGAAAGGTTAAACTTTAGATTGGAAGGCAATGAATCATTTCATTAAAAGTTCATCTTTAATGAAATGATATAGCATTAACTTGTAACTAATTCTAAATCATCAAGTTAATTCAATAGTACTTCAACATCTACTATAGATTACTGTGTATAAAGAGTGGAACTTGTCTGCATCACAATAACAGTTGGCAATAGGTCTTTTCCCCCATTGTTCACTGTAAAACTTGTAAGTCTAACACAATTAAGTGCTGGAGGAGTTTTACAGTCATAATCTGGGACACTGTCACTTTGTGAAAACAAAGTAATAGATAATGATAATGTTGAGAAAGTTTGGAAAAATCAATTGTTCAGATTTTCTTTTCATAATGTTACCATGGAAAAGGAACAAATTTATCAAGGGTAGAAAGTGATGCCACTTTCAGTGGCGGATCCAGGCGGGGGCGCACCGGGCGTGTGCCCGCTCTTTTTTTTGCTCAAAAACAAAAGAAATAAAAAGAAAAAATGAGGAGGGGGGTGTGTGCACCCCCTTTAATTTTGTAAAAGCACCTCCCCTTTACAGCATTCCTGGATCCGCCCCTGACTTTGGTAGATATATAGGTAAAGTTCAGACAATCCGCAAGTACTGTATCATGTTTGAGTGGGTATTACTCCATTTCTGCTGGTGATTCTTTCTCTCTAGTTGATAGACCAGAGTTGTTCTATACTCTCTTTTAATTGGAACAGTAGCCGTGGCGAGTGTCACATCCTGACCAAGATAAATTGTTGATAGCATTAAATACAAAGCTGTGCCCAGAGAGTAGCTTTTTTATTTTCTCTTTTACCACAGAGCCTCATGAATAATAAATGCTTTGCGAGAATCACTGGCAGCTGTTATTGTTTGCGCATCACAAAGGCAGACACCCCTCCGAGTGTGGCACAGCAGCCTTGACTCCTCCGTTTTTTTTCCCACCACGCCTCGTCACTGATCTCTCCCTGATTCAATCAATGTGCTTGCTATCGCTGTCAGCCATCACAAAGATGTATGTTGACAAGCCGTGCAGCAGACAGAAAATGATCGCACGATCAGTATCAACTTGCAAATAAACAAACTGGACAGCCAAATAAACTGTAGCCTGTACTATGGGCCGAATTGCTTTCTGAGTTTTTTTTTTGTCTTCATCTGGAATTTAAAAATGACATTTACGTCAAGCTATTCATCAGCAGAAATAAGGACTATCAGACTTTGAAAGTTGTTGGGTAACTGGAAATATATGCAGAACAAGTGAATTTCATATCGAATTGTGAGTTATACCTGTACATTTAACGTATCATGCAGGATTTAACATTTGCAGGAAGACTATAGACCCCAACAAGAAAATAGGTTCCAGTACATGTACAGTGACTGAAAGCACATTTCATTCATCACCATGCTGTTGATGATACACAGACTATGCCTTGCATACCGGGATGTGTTTCACTTAGAGTGTGTAAATATTGCAGCAGCTGGTGACTGGACTTGAATGGGATCTATTTTTCTCTGCATGGACTCCACTCTTATAATATTATTAATGCTATTTTCAGTTTGTACCTAAAAAAAAAAAAAAAATCATTTTAAGCCAATGCTTATCTTGGTAATTTACCATTTAAGATGAAATTTCTACAATATGAATCTCAGGGTCATCACATCAAACATGGAAATTATCAAACTTGACTGGTTGTGTTAAATTTATTTTCTTAAAAAGCCTGAACTTGACCAGAATTGTTTTGCCAACTATCAACCGGTTTCAAATCTCAGTTATCTTGGGAAAACGATGATGAAGGCACAACCTGGATAGCTTGGAACAATAATAATAATGATGATTAATAATGATAATAAGATGACACTGATGATAAGATACTGCTACTTTCAATGATAATACAACATGTTCTTCTAAAGCACTATAGTGTATTATAGTATAAGCATTATAAAAATCATCTTTGGTATACTGTGGTTTAGCTCTACATGAGTGGTTGCAAAGAATGGGACTTTGGCAAAGCTGAACATTATTGTCTGGAATGTGGATGCACTCATCATAAATTGCATTTAGCATTTTTACATCCTGGGAAGGAATAGATACTTTGATCTTTGATAAAATTCACACCATTGATTTACTTTGAACAACAGTTTGGTTAGTACATACAATTGTAAATAGATGAAACACGAAGAAGAGAGGATGTATGTACATTAACTGTCTGTGTTTTGATTTGTTGATGTTTGTTTTGTTTTTACTTTTGAACAGACTACACCATGATAATGGACTGACAATCACTTGGATCCTCTGCATCTGTCATTAGTCTGTCTGCAAACTGCAATCATCTCTACTGTATATCTGTTCAAGGTCCCTATATGATACTCTATGAATAGCAAGAGTGAAAAGCCATCCCTAACCCCCCCCCCCCCCCCCCAAAAAAAAAAAAAAAAAAAAAAAAAAGTTTGTTGACAGGCAACCAAAACATGACTTAACATAACCTTTGAATGTTTGATGGCTATCACGAGGATGGCAACTTGCCTCTGCGCTGGAACAGAGATGAAGGTCTGAATTACGTGAGGCAAGGAAATGAAACACTGGTCGGAAAGACATGGTCTAGAGGTAGCATGATTAGATCCTGACCTACTTTCACTGGTCTTGCCTAGTCTTTATCCTCAGACAGCTTGAACAAAAAACAAACAAACAAACAAACAAACAAACAAACAAATGATGATGTTGCATGACAGACATTTCTCTTGACAAAACAAGGGTTCAGCAAAATAATTCAGATATTTCATTTCTATATCATGAAATGTATTGTTTCCACAAAACTGGGCAGTCATAGAGTTAAAAAAGCACCTGACTACAACATTGAAATTTACAACTAAAGACCAGAGAATAAACAAATTGCATATAATTTACTTTGAAATAGTAGTGAGTATGTGTAGTTTGAAATGTGCAAGAGATAAGATTGAAGAATTATGCAAATCCTATGTTATATTTTGTGAATGATATTAACCACCAATTGTCTTGAGAACTCATTTTGCCTTTTGTAATGCCACAAAGGCACCCAGATCACATTAAATATGTTTTAATTTACATTTTGATACACATTTACACACCTGTATAGGCAGCCTATCACACCCAACATAATGCCGACTCGCATTTGATTAATTTTTTTTCTTTAACGTTATGTATTTTTGATAATGATATTGATATTGTATTGCTGTATATCTCTTGTATGTCTATCACGTCTACATGTATGTATCTATGTAATACATGTGCTTGTACGTGCATATATGTACAATGTATGTATCAATGTAATGTGTATGCATGCAAACAAAACAAATTTCCAGAAACAGACAATAAAATCAAACTGAATTAAAATGAAATGAATTTTCATGACATTTTAGGGATTAAAAAAAGGATTGAAGCTCCCAGCACTTCCCTTAAGTAGTAAGGATTGCAGAATGACTGCGCATGCAAATGAACGAAAGAGAATATTCAGAAAACTGAGCTGAGAGTACCCCAAAGAGTCCCCTCTTTGCACTCAGATAATGGCAACAACATACAATTTGCTCAACTGGAGAAAACATTAACTGAAGTCAACTGCTGGTCACAAAAAGGACATAAGTGAGCAGTTCCTCCCTCAGAGTTTCATCGCCCTACATTTAAAGACAGTTACCCGTATATGGCCATTCAGTAGTTGCATTCACATACCGGAGTTATAATTTTTTTTTTGCATCGTGATGCACAAATCAATTTTATTTGTCATCATTCACACATATGCCGAACAGGTCAAATTGTTGTGACAGTTGAAAAATCAAGTGGCACTGATCTTAGCATCGCGATGCGTATCATGTATCTGAAAAAATAATACTTTTGTGTGTGGTGTGTGTGTGTCCGTCCACACAAGAATTAGCGGTTTTTGCATTACATTGCAAAAACTGATTTTCAAAACCCGGTAATTTCAAGTGTGTATGAACGTGGCTATAAATGTGTTAAGAAGGCTCGATGACAACAGAGAAGAGTCCCATTTCCCTTCCTCATGTTTTCTATGAATGATCATTCATGGATATTACACTGTACTGTCACTTGAATCAATGTCATGGGACTCGGGAAAAATATACAGAATCAAAGCACTGTACACTTGCAGTGGTACAAATCATTGCATCTTCCTTTAAGGAAAACTGAACTCACATTGGAACAAAGTTTTTGTCAAATACACTGTAGATGTGATCAGGTTTCTAAAGTCACTATACAAGGTACAATTGAAATCTATGCTTTGATGTTGATAAATGAATATAATGACATGCTAAAAGGTAAAAAGACAAACAAACAAGTTTTTAAAAACAACCATAATGAATATATCCCTCAGAAAATTTTTAAAGCTCTACATGTATCATTGTGGTTGCCATATATACATACCATCATCATTGCTGTCAGTGCAGCTTTTGGAAGCCAACGTGGACGTCTATTAAAAGTATTTAATATGTGTATATTAAATGTCTAAATGTCTGGAAATTTAACTGTCCTCTTGAAAATAAAGCTTAAAAGTGCTCAAACAGAGCTAGTTATCACAAGGTGCTCCTCGCAATAATGGGCAATTAGTTGCTAATGAGCATTTCCACAGTTCAGTTTTCCACACAACTGCGCGACATGTGCGACATGGGTAAAATTGTAGTTTATTCACAAAACAACAACAAAACAACAACAAAAAAACAAGGGGAAAAAAGGGGAAAAAAATCTTTATCATGAACAGAATACATGTAGCTTGTGCACCTATCAACATAGACCATGTTCTCCCTTTTGCACAGACAGACCTACATCTTAGATGCATGCATGCAATTACACTAAGTAGCATGTTTGCATGACATAACACCAATTACACTTTAGGTGTGTTCTGTGATCATAACCTAACTTCATCATCTCAGGATTATGATATGCTGTATCTACTATAGTCCATGGAGAAATTATGAAATGCAATTACTGATAGTGCTCCTAGTACCCCCCCCCCCCCACTGCTCCCTCGCTCTGAAGCCAACAACAACAGTATAAAGTTGTTGTTGTTGTTTTTTTTTGCACATGTGTGTAAAAAAACTGTTTGCTTCAGCCTGATCAGGAAAGTTTTTTCTTTTCTTTTTGTGAAAATGACAGTTCAGGTATTACATTGTTGCAGCTATCACAGCATTTATCAGACATCCTTGCAATATGTCAGAGTTAAACTTCTTAAAATACAGCTTGCTCCTTTTGTCAAACATGAGCCACTACTTTTTTTTTTTTTTAAGACTACTATACAGCAAAACTTTTAAAGCAGACAAATAACATTTTAGGCATGTACATTATGACCTCATAATCATGTTTCATCTACTATACTGCAGACACTTCTACAATCCCTTTAAACATAAGGCAGGTCCTCGTCATTACGTGCCCCAGGCACATTCACACTTGAGTAATCTTATTGCATTTAACGCCATCCCAACTGCCTCCTCCCCTCCACTCCTAGGCAACCCTCAACTCCAACCGCCAACATTCATCTGATTCAATAACATCGAAAAGGACTCACTTCCGGAGGCTGGCAGGGCCCAATTTTGAATTTGATGGCTTCTCTCAAATCACATTAAAAAAAAAAACTGATAAAAAAATGAGCAGTACTGCTTGAAATGACTGTTCACACATGACCCTATATTTCATCATATTCCTTGTGCCATTCACACATAACACTCTTATCCACATTCTATGAAAGCAATCCTTAAATTTTGTTTTGATGTCAATCTGGGGCTATTTTATTATCATACTATTTTTTTTTTTCAATAGTTCTACAGATGTAGGCTATATTTATAACAAATATTGGGTAACTGTGACAGAAAAGCAAGAAATGTTACGATATTACTCTTGCTATTTCATAGAGGTCTACAGAAATGTATACATGTCACACTCTGTTGAATGCAGTTGATGTAGTAAAACAAGCTCAGTCCATGCACATTCCTCTTAGTACTAGCTGTCTGTAGTGGTCTTCAAAAGATTTTACAAGAATCATGTCAAGATATACAGTACAGACTGTGTGCTTCATTAAATGGAATGTTTGCAAATAGCTTTTTAAGTTTTGAAAAGGTTTGAAGGTCCACTGTATAATATTGTATATTTAATAACGCTCTCCATCCATTCTACTTTTTAAACCTGAGTATATGCATCTTCACATGGTGACATGGCGGCATTGTCATATTACCTCAACTACACCCTCATCTATACAAGAAATATGTAAGAAAGATATATTTGTACCAATGATTGAACTGTTCAATAAGCACTGAGGAAGAAGCAATATTGTCTAAAAGTATTTAACTCAATATGATGTCATAAACTCCAGAATATATTAATGGTAACCCATTCAAGTGGCAACCTAGTGCACAATCTGAAATTTCCAATGAATATATGTGTTATGATACAAAATATTTCAACACGTGTGCCCCCTTTACTACTGCTTATTTCTGTGTATTTTTGTTAATGCGCATGCGCAATTATTTGTTGTTGTCATAGAAGAAATCATAACAAAAGAACGCTTTCATCCACTGAGCTGATCCGAGTCCAACGTTACCGGACACCCCGCACTCTCGCTTGTTTTGTGGATAATTTATCCACATTTAACACCAGTTAATATCGGTAAGTTTGACAAGAAATATCATTTTATTCATTGTGTGACAATGTATGCAAATATTGATTATTTACAGAGTTATTTGAAGTAATTTTATTGAAATTTATTAGGCACTCGGATGCTGAAGTAAAGGAGAGTCATTGAATATTGATAGATTGCACTTTGTCGAATTCTCGCCGTAATGAATTCATTTACAAGGCTAAATGTGTGCCATTTAATTTAAGATAAAGAATTTGGTTGACATTCTTTGAGTAAGTGCATCTTGTTCAGATCTTTCCTGCCTCTCTGATGATATGATTTATTTGATGTTGCATTGTCGATGCGAAGGATTGAATTGTTGTAAATGTAGATTTATCTAACGTAAAGAATAAGAAATTTGTAGATTTTGCCATTTTCGTGTGCGGTGTGCCGGTGTCCAAATGCGCTATGTGGCTTACTTTTGGGGCACGCGCGGGGTAGCGCTTTCTTGATGCGCGCATCCTTGTAGGTGCACGCGCGTACCCCTGTTTGCTACCCTGGATGGGAAATAATGGTGTTATTATGACATCAACAATACTGTTATTATTATGTCAACAATGATCTAATTAGCATATGTTGTGTGATGAAATTCCTTCTGTTTACATTGCATTATCTACATGTCATCTACTTGACAGTGAGTAATGATGAAATGGATATGTTTTGCAGGTGGCTGAGGCATACTCTCGCCATCACGGAGTTTGTCAGGACTTTGTTGTCTGCCTCCTGTTTTAACGGTAATTATGACCTTTGCAAATTGTAAATATTTTTAATATAATACTACGTTGGCGAGGCTTATATCCAATATGTTTTTATGAATATTTGTACCCTTGTTTTGCATAGGTCGCCAATAGTTTGTCACCTGATGTGAGAGGTTTTTGCAGGTCTTTGCTTTCATTGGTGTATTTCCTCATTTCTTTTTAGATGTATCTTATTATCGACACACTATTACGTCAGGTTTTGAATAGTGAAGATAATATTTAAAGCTTGGTTTTTAGAGTTCAAATGAAAATGTATTTCATGCAGGTCAATAATAATCTTCGTATGAATGTATTCGTAGAAGTAATACCAGTTGTACCATAAGGTGTTTCATTATAATAATGAATGTCCTCCATATTATTATTGATTTCTTTTGTTAAAATAAGGGAAAGTATTATTTTACTTCATCGCTATCTTCTTCTCCCTCTTTTCCTTCTGCGTCTTCTTCTACTTCTTCTTCTCCTTTTTTACTTCATCTTCTTATTTCCTCTCTCATTATCATGATTATCTTATCGTGTATTCTTCTAATTACAATTGTTATCATTATTGTTAACAGAATAGATGTTGTTACTTTCGTTGTTATTATCACGTGGATCTGTCTCTTTTATTCGCTTAACTATTGTTGTATCATTTTGTTTCTTCTGATGTGCACAGCCTGGATCACGATGGAGATGGTTTAGCTCTCTACCTTGAACACAGTGTTGCGTTGTTTTAGGTTTAAATTTTAATTTCATTCTTTGTATTCTTGTATTCCAAAAAAATGTATTGTTTTGTAATTGTTATTCAGATCTAAAAAATAAATGAATAAATAAATTCATTATTCAATTTAAAAGAATTGCTAATAATGCGTCGTTCTTTCTCCCCCAGTCTTCTTATTTGAACAACAGATTTAGAAAATTGCTCTCCCACTTTGATATTTATATTTCTTTTGTATTTACTTAAATACCGAGTGGACGCCTGTTTGTCCCGTCGGTGACATATGTAAACCTATGTGAGGATATATTTGTCTTTCTAAATGGGATTATACACAAAAGTAACACTATCACCCAAAGATACATGTGCAACCACCTACAATGTACTTAATTATCAATATCTCACCTCTGATATCATCCAGTACAGCAGCAATTATGAGTGGCATGACTACATCTATACAAGCATGCTCCTGACATATATTGTACACTCATTTTATTACTACCGGTATTTAATTTACCTACAAATGTATGAAATTTATGACCTGTAGCATGTATGTACACTCAGCAAAAAAAAAAAAAAAAAAAGAAAAAAAGAAAAAAAGAAAAAAAGAAAGCAAATACTTTTTCAAGTTAACATTTCTCACAGAATATTTGGCTAAATATTGATGAATTGTCCATATTTAAGGTAATTTAACCCATTGAGGAAGAGTCCCGGGTATACTCGGGCAGGGGTCTATGGGAAACGGGTGTTTTAGCAAAATCAGCCCGTCCTCAATGAGTTAATTGGCTATCAACCTGGTACGTGTAAGCAAATAAAAAGGCAAACTTTAAAACTGGCCTACATACAGCGTGCGGGTATGTTAGATTTGGGTAATAGGAAGCCTGCAAAGAAGCCCAGTGGAAATCTTCAAAATCTTACCTCTAAGTGACGTTCCCATTGGTATATTGTCGATGGTGCCGTGGCTGTTGGCATGGATGAGGAGGCAGTCCTCTCCATTGTGCCGGGCCGGCTCAACGGTGACTGTGAACTCTCCCAGCTCCTTGCCGATTGTGGAAATGGCCACGAGGCTGTCAGTAAAGAGGATATCTTGGAGGTCTTCTGTGGCTGTGGGTTTGTAGGTTGAGGGAGAGATAAAACGGGTTTCTGAAAATATCTGCAATGGAAACTGCAAATATGGCAGCTTTGCTGCTTAACTGAATACAGTGAATGTGGAATGTAATATGAAAAGTGGATTTAATTATCACACCTGCTGCCAAGACGATCAATCTTGACTGCATATCATTGTAATAATGTAAAACCAGAACTCTTCGCAGCATGAGACTTTCACACATTGGAGCCGACGGCCTTTTCCACGACATGAAACTTTTGCAAACTGCCAACTGGCATTCAATGCATTTCGTCGACAGAAACTTTCTTGTGCATTTCACTTTAAAAATTGTAAATCTCAAAAAATTTGCAAAAGTTTCATGCATGCAAAATTTTCTGGTTTTAGAGTATATTCTACCAGGCCTTCTGATATCGTGGTTGAAGAATATCACCAAATAGGCAAAATCTTCTGGAGGAAGCTTGACAGTATTAAACTGAACTTCTGTAAAGATTTTGATCAAAATAGTTTGGTCAAGGCATGGAAATATGATCAGACATGACACTATATTTTGAAGACCATACTAAAAGCTAATGCATTCAAATCTAATCTATCAAAAGTTGCACAATAAAATATACATGAGATTTTTATCTGGGGATTTAAAAAAAAAAAATTATCAGGCGACTTTGCCTCAGCAGCATGACCAACCCAAAAAACTTTATCGATATTAAATCATTGATAGATATGTACAAAATACTTTGCTACAATATGGTAATTTAATTTCAGTTTTTCACTAAGTTTTCTCTAGATGCAAAAAAAATCTAATTGTCTTTTCTAGGTTCAGTTCAAATGTTTTTTGCTTCATCAGTATGTTTAACTAGTTCACACAAAAGATAAAAGCTTGGCAAGAGGTCAAAGCAAGAGTGAAGTTGACTCTGAGATGTGGATTGTATTTATGATTGTATTATGATGAAAGGAAATTAAAAGTATATAAAAAATATGCTGCAAAACTGCCCATACTGAAAGCAATAATAATTGTGATGCCTTTTCTGCCAATGATTTGTCCTAGTACCAAACTAACAGATTCACTGAAATTTCTATAGCACACTGCTGAACTATTAAACATTTGCTTTGACGTAAACAGAAGACACCCAAAGTGCCTCTTTCATGGTAGAGAGAAAAGCAATGTATATATGCACAGAGATAGATTAGGATCAATAGTGTTTACTGAGAGCAGTTGGTACCCTTCTTTCAGGAAGACAACATCTTTTGGTCTTTTCACCTACATGTACAATGCTATGAACAGCACTGCCAATCATGCCAAAAATACAAGAAGTCTCTGAAATCATTCAGGATTCATTGTATGAGGTATTGGCTGGTGATTTGATCGACCAGAGTCAAAATCAGAGCTCGAGACAAAGAGAAGACCTATTCTGAACAGGACTTAGTAATATGGCTTCTCGAAGATGTAGACAGGCAATTCTTATTCTCTGCTTAGAATTACAGAATCAGAACAACATGTCCTTGATATCTTTTTATACATATTTTGTAAGACCTTGAAATGTAAACTTTCCCTTAAAATTCCATGAACTGAATATCTGTTGTACGCAATCACAATGTAAGTCTGCCAGAATGTATAGCATTGAAAAAATAATGACTGGCATAAAAAATCCCTCAATGGCAACAATCTCAACATCACAGAATGTTTGCAAATGCGAGGAGAGGCTACAGATTGCAGCTATCCACAGACATGCTTTGTGTAAACAAAAGGCCTATAAATCTTGCCAAGATTACTCATTCATTGTATACGTAGGCATGAAGCATTAGGTATTTGAGAGCAGCTCTGGCTAGCAAATGCTTGTTGATAGGAACAAAATGGCTTCATATGAGGGTACATCTTCATACATGTGTACTTGTTTTTTTACCCCAAATGAGATTTATGAAGGTCATTCACTGGTACAAGTTTTCAATGTACAAGCATTATAGCATGGAAATATCCAGCACTTGTGCTCATTACTAAAGTTTGTATGGATTCCATCATTTTAAAATCAATTATTTTGGTGCACCATTGCTTTATTATTCCATTTTGTGCAAGTAAGTCTGATCAATTCTCTAAGCAAACACAAAAATTGCCATTCTGACTATAAAGGGCAGATTCCATCACAACCCAAGAAGAAAGTACTTTCCTAATGGTTGTATCAAAGCCTGCACTACCTTATCCTACCACACAAAAACTTATGAATGCAAATTGGATCAGATACAGGTTTCACAGTTCAAATCCATAAAAGCTCCCATCCCAGTGTACAAATTTCAAAACACTTAAAAAAAAAAAAAAAAAAACCAACCCCCCCCCCCCCCCCCCCCCCCCGAAGCATCATCCATATTAATAGTCAGATACCAGGTATTGAAATACAAAACTCTCACATATTTCTGATATATCTAAACAGTCAATACAATTTTGTACAAAGAGAAAAAAAAATACAACTAAAGGACAATCCATATCCAGTTATCAGACAGCATGATGTAAATCACATGATCTTGATCAAATTGGTCAATTATTCTAATGACTTTTGGCAACAAAATAAGGTTAAACTTTTTTTTTGTGCTAATCTTGTGGAGTAGACCAAACATTTGCGCAAACAGCAAATGCAAGTAGAGTTTTGATGAGGATTAGCATTCAAAGGACATCTAAAGTATGTATAGGAATAAGCTGAGGTTCAGAAATTAAGCATTCATTTCACACTTGTTGCAGCTGTTGTTGTGGACAAAATAGCCAGCATGTCAAAGAGTTCATGTAGCCAGCTTTCGATACATCTGCATCCCAATCAAACACATTCAGTCTATTCTCAAAGAAGAGCAAAGAGTTGGATGTTCCCAGTTTTTAACTGACATGCAAGATTTCTTGCCCCTATTCCAGATTATTTATTCAATGGCAGATTCAATATAAACAGGAACATTAAAAGGATGTAGTGTTTTGTAGTAGGATCGTAGGGTGCCCAGTGAATTCAGCATTTCTACCTTTCAAGTTTCTGGATGCCTTGGCAATTACACTTAAAGAGGTTATCTCTCCCACGTCTGCAAGACAAAGCAAACATATGCCTTCACTCTCAAAGAGAGTGCCATTTCTTGTCTCTTTCGAGAGGGGGAGAGAAAGAGCCTTATGAAAACAGCAGGACAGCTTCAGTTGAGTGGGTCATAGAAGTTTAATGTTGCTTGTCTTGCTTCTCATCATCAGGTCTGCATGTGACTACTCTCCAAAAAATTCAATTCACAGTTCTTTGAGGAGGTAATACACTTTCTGCACCTTTCCAGGTTCCACATAATAATCTCTCACTTTAGTGAGTATGTCCCAATTCTACCTTCAGGATACAGAAGGATTTCCCACATGAAACGACATTGAAAAAAAATCCTTCTCTATCTTGTTTGTTGTCTAGAAAGCACATAGAAACACTGGGGGAAATTCTTCCCTGACAGGGATGGTCCTGGCATGTCATTGTTTGCTTCAAACATCTGTTTTTCCCAAAAAGTAAGACATTTTCTGAAGCATTTTGGTTAGCAGTTGCATAATTGCCTTCATTTTATCCACTGAACTCTGTATGTGCCATGGTGTAAACCCCCTGTGTGCCACACTAATTCTGAGATAGCACCAAAGTCATGCTTTGGGAAAGCATTCTGTTTTTCAAATCTATTTAACTTTTATAGATTTTTGTTACCCTGGACAACATTCAGCAAATTTACAGAGAAAATGACCAGCTTTGCTCTGATGTAAATTGTGTGACAAATTTATGATTGTTTTTCTTTCAAATGACCAGTAGCTACATTAGTGTAGAGGCATGACTTTTGCACACACAACAGTGACAGAAATTTAGAATTTACTCACAAATCCAGTAGGGAACATCCCTTGACAGTCAATCACCACATAAAATACAAGCTACATGTGACAGGAGTCACAAGAAACGCTTTTATTGTACAGTGGCATCTGGCGATTTATCGATCTGTTTGGGCGGTTGTGTGCGTTTGAGCAGAACATGCGAAGTTTGCATGCCGTTGACCGAGTCGGGCGTGCAAACATGGCACATAAAGAGTTTGTGATAATAAGACTTGTAGCTCAATTCTCTTTATCCTTCATTTAGCACAACTCTAAATGATCTAAAATATGATAGATATACTGTAAACGTGGAAATTTTTGCGGTACATTAATTTTCGCGGATTTCGCGTTACGTTCGGCTAGCGCGAATTCAAAAACGCGCGAATATATCTTCGCAATTTTCTATGCACATTTTGAACGGCCTGAATTGCGTGCGCTTCGTCGATGATACTGCTACATAGTACAGACATGTTTACGCATATTAGCAGTATCATCGCACGCACCGCACGCACCAAGCCCATGGCCGATTGATGTGCTACATCTCCGCGACTACAGTACTAGTACTACAGTACATGTATCGAGTAAAATACGTGTACAGTGTACATGTACTACGTAGTTGAGCGCTTGTACTCACACTCGCGCCGCTCGCTACGTCGCTTTCATACGCTGGCATCGCTGGATGAAAACAGCGACTGTGTATTAACCCGCTGCGGAGCGCGAATTTAAGAACCCGCGAATATGTTTTCGAGCCGCTCAGCGCGAAAAATTAATCGCGCGAAAATATTGACGTTTACAGTAAACAATCTTTTGTATTAATGCAATTGAATGTTAATTCAACAAAACAAATCCAAAAAACAAATAATTGAATACCTTGCAGTGAACAAATGTGCATAATCATAGAATGGGATCATGAAGATGAATATGAAAGTGCTTTATACCAGTATGGTTTTGATTTGTCGTGGCACGTACAATCCCTGTAAAGAATATTTCATATGGATGTGCTTGCAATTTGATTTGCATCTAATATCCCCCAGTAAAATCAGAGAAGAGCTAGGTGGTGTGAACAACAGTGCAACAATTTTGGTTTCTGGGGGCAGGGAAGAAGAGTGCAACAATTTTGGTATCCGGGGGCAAGCAAGGAAGAGGCCAACTCATAGCCTGCAGCTCTGGGTGGTATTATCTTGCACCTACGCAGCTAATTGAGACCACAGATATCAATGGATACTGGGAAGGCATCGTGAGACGAAGGAACACCAGTGAATTATTGATGTTCTGACACTCAATATCTGCCTTGCAGCATTGCGCACAAGCACAGAGTGTATTTACCCTACCATACTTGCATGCAATGCCTAATTGCCCGAAGAGAAAGCTGTATGAATCGCGTCCATCCTGCTCAAAAAAACAAATAAATAAATGAAATAAAATAAGAATAAAAACCTGAGCCTACTATGCAGTGAGAGGTACATCCTGGGCTTTGTACAGAAAATGTCGCAGAAACCGTAACTTACTAATGGAGTCCAAGAAATCCAGAGCTGTCTTATTAGCCTCAGCAAGTGGTAAATCTGGTGCATTTTCTGCTTCTCTGTGTATGACATGAAGTGAATAAAAGAAAGAGATGGAGAGGAAAAATAGTTAATGCCAATTCTACTTTTAATAGTCACATGAATTAATGACAGTATTTACTTTATGTGGGAGTCACAACTTGACTGATAGGCATCAATTACAGTGCTAATTCTACAAGCAGGGATCAGTTTGACTCAGCAGGTCCTCAAATCATTTAGGAGAATTGCTGCAAAGTCCAATGTAGAACTAAATACAACATTGTAAACCAGTGAATTTGAGAAATGAATGTTACCTCATCAGTGGTTACTTGATGAAACTCAAAGAGGAATAATATTCAAAACCTCATAAACGGTAAAGTGGTTCAAAACCAATTTCAAGGTTTTTGTGTGGAAAAATGTATGTTATACACAGTATACATGTACGTACAATACTTCACATCTTTTGAAGTAACGCACACACACGCAAATATCATAGGGGCAGAGCTTTTGATTGGATGCCCATAATTATATCTATTTAAAAAAATTAAAAGATAAATCTAAACACATCTTTAACTGTCGCTGATTGGAACAAGATGTTGTGGAGCACTGCCATTCGTAACAGGGTTTGTCAAGAATGATGGCAAGGGTATTGCACACTAGCTTGCCTCGATATGGGGGAGTTTTCTTCAGGTCATACAGTAGTCTTCCTATAGGTAGACTTTCCAGAAGTTGTTCTGTCACTGAATACTGTAAAAGTATAAATTTTCGCAGAACATGTATGTCGCAACCAGAAACTAGTGCAGAAATAAAAGCACGCAAATATTTCTGCATGCCATGTTGTATGTTCCAGTAATTCATGTCCCAATTTCGCAGAATTAAAAACGTGAAAATTCATCTCACACAGCCAAGCGCAAAAAATTACTCATTAGAATGTGAAAATATCCACTTCTACAGCAGTTGTTCAAATAGCAAATTCCCATACCAACTGATAATAAACGGGTATGTACACTTGTACCTGTATGAATGCAGTATGTCTGTCTTCACAAAATCATGGATCTCGGGGTAAATGAAATGATAAAAATGATTTTTGTTGTTGAATTAATACCAAATGCCTAATCATACGGTAAATGTGAAAGCCACATTGTGCTTGTTCATGCGAGTACCCCTACGTTCTATTCCTTTGAATTCTCAGTTTAACACATTTTCTTTCACTCTTCAGTCTTCATTACCAGTCATGGAATAATTAACAAGGTAGGTACCGGTAATGCATAGGATCTATAAAAAGACAATGCATTTCATAATAAGTCCACCTACTCTAGCCCTATTTTCAGCCTGCCACATTTTATACCAGTCTTAACTCTGCAGCTAATAATTCAGTGGCCAAACTTTAGAACTGGAAGATGACACAATTGCAGTTTAGCATGCTGACTTGACAGACCTATCCATGACCAGCAATGAAGAAGTGATAATTGCTTTGAAATATTGATTTTCATTCGTTTAAAATTTCTTCTTACTCTTTTTCATTTTCTTCTTCCTTTTTTTTTTCTTCTTCTTCTTCTTATTATTATCATGAAACTATTATCTATCATTATTATTATTATTATTATTATTATCATTATTATTATTATCATTATTATTATTCACTACTACAAATTGTACTAAATTGTATTACTATTAATTATTATCATTACACTGTACAAATTTGCAATTGCTAGCTGGGGACAGTCCTGCTGTTATTTACATTCATGCACATCAATTCCTGAGTGAACAAGTTACAAATTTACTGCTGTAAAAAACTGAAATGAAAAAAGCTTGTCCTTGTTGAGTGCACACAGGTACAATGTACAGTCCTAGTCTGAGCTTGTGAGTGATACATGTATACCGTATGCAAACATGTGTGAGTTACACATTTGTATGGTGTCATGTGTACACTGTATGCCATATTATACTCATGCAGGAAACAAGTAAGGTACAACTAAAATTGTAGATGGAGCAACTAGAGAATGTTGTGTTGATGAATTTCTGACCTGTTTCAATCAAGACAATTGATGCAATGTATGTTGGGATAAAGGTAGAATAATTATTAAAGCAGTAGTTCTGTATCGTTACAAAAGACAGACAACCTCCAATCAAGTTTATCTAAAACTGTAAAAGAAAAAAAGGCTTGAAAAGAATCAATATAAGGCACCTACTTTTTGTAGCTGCAGTTCCCTCAGATGACAGAGAGAGCTTATTCGGTATAAACCAATGTCAAGATTTCTAAACCCTAAAAGCATTTAACATATTGAAGTTTCTGCTCACCCCATGAAGTCATTGCTGGATGAGAAGATTACTACAGCTTGTGATGTCACATGCATACGATATGAAGAAAATATAAAGAAAATTCAACATATTTTCACTTTTCTTGCATCATAAAAGAAGACTTGACTTCCCTCTTTCAGATGGCAAGGGGGAATGATATTCCCTTAATATGAATATCAGTGACGAGTCGAGGAAATGTGCACTTTTTCAAAAAGTAAAATTTTGTGAAATTCTCTTCATGAATATTCTCCTTATATAGCATACAAATGTACACTGTACACTTGTGACATCATACACTGTAGTAATCTTCTCATACAGCAGTGACTGTGCAGATACTTTCAAGATTAATAACTTTTGAATGGATTGTCCGATTTCCCCACTTTCACTGATTTGTTCTACTAATATTGCTGCATTCACTCAATCAACATGAAGGTGGACTTGTATAATTTGTACAACTCAAATAATTATACAAAATTATATCTACATCAATACTGTATCAAACTGCTTTATCACAGTGTGGATTTTGATAAATACATCACACTGAAAAATGTGCCGCACCATACCTTGCTGGCACAAGGTTGCATTGGGGGCACTGCGGTGCCCGTTGGTGTCCTAAATTTTTTCGAGTCGGTACTTGCAGTCAACCCCTGTACATTTAGTCACTGCATCGGCATGTACAGAGATTTTGTTTTACTGTTGTGCTTTTGAGGATACCCTCACACTCTCCTCCTCCTTCTTCTTCATCTTCTTCTTCTCCCAGTCTGGTACACTCTGCCTCTGGCGTATTATCGTACCTTGTGCTTGTCAAGTGCTGGGTGTACAGTGTGCAGGTAAAAATCTTCTACAATTTTGTTTGTGCCGCTAAAAATAAGATGAAAGCTCATCGGAGCTTTACAAGTTGCACTTTCTTCTCGAAATCTCCAAGAAGGTGCAGCTTATAAGCAAAAAATCTCACTACAGATAGGCGTATTTCTCAATTTTTAGCACCTTTTCAGCGACATTGATTCTTAACACGAGACTTAAGTTAACTCGCGTGTGCTTTGGAAAAGTTGCGCCGATTCTGCATTTTTTATGGCAAAATTTGGGATTTTAGATGGATTTTTTTGAGGTGACTAAGGCACTTTCCTGTTGTGAACGACAGTGCCAGAATGTGAAATGATGTGATTATATGCATGTGTCGAGACAATACAGGGTTCGAAATTGGCGATGGTCCGCTGGCCATTGGCCACCCAAAATCACGTCGGACTAGCTAAAAATCGTAAAATTCTGAAGTTACTAGTCCGTCTGGCTAGCCAAAATATTGCTTCAGTGTCAAAATTGATTCTAAGTAGTCCGCCTGGCTAGTTAAAAAAAAAGTTAAGTGCGACCCCTGCAATATAGATCCTAGACTAATTTGCTGGCTCGTGTAGTTGTGATTTGACTGAAAGATCGGTCTGTATCTGGCCGTCAGGGCTATGTTCCGCGGCGACTGCGTCTGGCTTCACGGAGAGTGATAACGTCAAAAAAATAAAAGACTCCTCCGGACAGACAGATCTTTCTGTCTTGGTTCTAACAGCTAGTAGCTTGTGATAAGTGACAAGTGTCCGGCTTCTGGAGGCTGGCAAAAGAAAACTGGGGGTTTTTACTCTAACGTTAGCACAGCAATGTAGTTAACTGGACATGGTCAAAAAGATGAACAGTGTGCCTAAATCTGTGTGGACCATAGTAACAATATTGTGCTGAGTTCTGCTGCTTGCACTGCATGCAAGCAGCTGTTTTTAGTTCTACTCTAGCACATCGTAGCACAATGTAATTAGTTAACTGGACATGGTAAAAAATGTGAGCGTTAGATGATGAATTTATACGCCAGTAAATCTGTGTCGGGTTCTAACGTTAGTCAGTGTGTAGAACATGAGATACTATTAGTTAAAGTAGACACAACAATAACAATTAACAATAACATTGTCACTGTCACTGATTGTGCCGAGTTCAGCTGCCTGCAGCATGCAAGCAGCTAACGTTAGCTGGTGCCAGTCAATAAAAATATTTCTAACAAGGTTAAAGTTGTTTGAGACCCTTCTCTCATCAGAAAATTAACAGAAAATTCATTCAAGCAGAATGAGTCGTTTTAAATAACATTGTGAGTTAGTGAATCTGTATATAGCTAGACTCTGGTAGGCCTACGCAGCGCAGTTTACAAATTCATACAAATTATGTAACATTACATCTCCTGTCACCGATGTTACACAATGGCAATGTGGACAGTAAACATGGTAAATGACATACGGTATTATTAGAACTTATTAGAAGGCTGAAGCGAGAGGACTAAGAGCCACAGCCTTCTCCAAATCAAAACTTCAGCTAGGCCTACTCCCTATTCTGAGCTCTCACTCTTCAGACGGGACGGTGACTTACCCACTCGCCTCCTGCTCCCCGGGCTGTTGCAGCCCGGACGGTCCATCCAGTGCGCCAAGCACATCCATCGTAAAATCAAGTGATCAGTGTCTCTTGGCGCTGGCAACTACAACTGCACTGTAACCTACGTCGGGTCCTTGTATACGTATTCGTAGAGCATGTGAATATAATACGTATTCAGACTCAGAGATTGCGTTCACAACCAGGGAAATGATCGTGAAAGGACAAAGATAACTTCTATATCAAACTACAATTTCCAGATATTTCTGCACACAGCATAAACCTACGTAGGATCTTCACGCACAGGTTATATTAGATCAGCATACGAGGTACGGCTTTTTCCGATAATTTTGGCGATATATTACGTAATATGTTCCTGATATCGGTCACAATCTTACGTACGTGTCTATGAAGGTCTACGATAGCAAATATATCCGAATCGATACAGCACCACTTCCTATGTATCACTATGGCATCATGCAAATACAGGTGAACTATTTAGCATGGGGCTATCTGTATGCAAGTGCGAGACTGTAATTCAGTTTAAGATACGAATAATTTTCTTCACTCATCACCATTATCCTATATCAGCTGGGAATTGATGATTAAAGTGCATATTTGTACATATTAATGGCTACTAACTGCAATTTTCATGTCAGAAATTAGCATCACACCAAACCCTTCCTTACATGCAATGGAACGTTCCATACTGCGGAGGTAAGTATATATCTTTACTATCTTCCTCATTGCTCGTGCGGCGCTGTGGCTTAGTTGGTTAAAGCGCCTGTCTAGTAAACAGGAGATCCCCGGTTCGAATCCGGGCAGTGCCTTGGGGTGGGTGTCCCTCTTTTGCTGCACTGTTACACTACTTTACTTTTATGGTCATCCCTTATCATAATACCGACTTGTATTTTGCGATTGGCTATGAATGTGAACATGAACAGTTAGGTGTGGACTAGCGTGTTGTGGTGTTTCAAGCCCAACATTTTGTTGGTGATGTGTTAAGACATCCGGAGCCTGTTGCATAGAAGTTGAGATCAAAGAGAAGTCAGAAAAGAAAAGTCCCTGAATACTCAATTCTGATTGGCTATTACCTAGTGACTAACATTTGATTTTCTGACTTAGGAACACAAATTGATTACATCTTTCTATGCCACATATCCCTGGTTAAAAAAAGGGTGACATTTGTCCACAGCTTGAAACATACTACCCCAACACCCTAAAGCAGATATGTATCCTGTAATTAATATGCTCATTGTCAATTTGTGTTCAGATTTTTGATGTTGAATCCATGACTCTAGATCTCTATAATAGTCTCTTTAGCCAAGAGTGCTCTCCCTTGATTCTCCCACATAAATTCCATGAAACAGGGACCTACTGTGTTTACTCAATTCATTTGCAGAATTGTTGTTTGATGATGAGATTGCATGCATTGATCTTTGCCCTTAACCTAATCTCCTGAGCTTATCTAATTTCTGACAAAGGATACCGGTAATCTTAAAAAGAAAAAAATCTTTAAGAAAATTCACCTAAATGACCGTTCAGTTGAGTGATACCATTATATTATATACAAAGTCTATCATATATATGTATATATGTATATTTATTATATGGTATGTCCCCCAAAAAAATTACAATCAAATTTTTGCATTGATAACACCCAATATGATTAAACTGTCTAAATGCTACTTCAGGGTATCAAAATATAAGATCTTAGCTCTATTTTGCAGAAAACCCCATAGCAGTCACAGAGAAATGTGAAAAGTTGTAAAGCATGTCATGAGTCTAATTCTTCCAAGTTTAGCACTTTGATGCTTTTGTGTGTGAATACAATATAGACAGAACTTGGAGGGAAGAGATTCTTGACATCCTCTACAAAATTCCTCATTTCTCTTTGACCACTGAAGCAAATCGAATGGGGTTTTCTGTAAGATATGGGCAATGAGTTATAGTTTCATATCCTGAATTTATATTTGGATTGATTCCCTATTTTTAAAGATATCATTGCGGAGGGTCCCGTTGTAATTTTTTTTTGGGGGACATAAGGTATAATACCAGTATATATCCTGTAGAGGGTGCACTAACTTAAGTTCACACTGTTTTATTCCCAAACACTCGATTGCTTGTTGCTCTCACAAACAACACACTTGAAGAATAAGTACCCAGTCGATTAGATCAAAATACCTTGAATGGTTCTCCCTTGTGTGAAACTCCAAGAGATTTATACCCCATTATACATATAACACACAGGTCTGAGTGCATCAGTCGTAATTGCTTGCATAAAGGTAACATGGAATGCTTACAACCTACAAGTGGGTGTAGGTTAAATTCCAGAGCTACCTCATGTTCACTAATAATCCTACTGATGCATGAAAAGAAATGCGCATTATCTGTTTTATGGAACAGTGGACATTTTTTCTTTGCCAGAAATCCAGTTTTTTTTATCATGATGGTGGATGGCAAATTTACAGGATGCATTTCCTTTTTGCTTGCCATAGATGAAAACCATGCATCCAGTAATTACCGGATACATGGCAAATTTACTGGATGCATGGTTTGCTAGCCCATAGGCGTCTCTTACTGAGTGCACAAGCGCTTGCTCAGTGCGCAACCCTTCGTTACAAGTGCAGGAACTCTTGCTATAAGTGCGCCATAACAGTAAAAATTAACACACAGCTCTTGACCAATGAGATCGCAGAATTTTTACTACCCGTTCTATAAAATGGGTTGACAACATCAAATTACAAAAGTAGCCCAACAAGCCATTCACACTCTGACCCCCTGCATTTGATCACTCTACCATCATACATTCCACTGACCACATCCATTCCAAATACAATGTATACCACCAGAAGACTAAACCTCAGACAAAAAATTCAAAAGAATGTTGTATTTGTTGAAATTCAAAAAGAATGATTTATTTACAGCAATGTGATTTTTTTTTTTTCTGAGCTCTGCGGCTCTGTATTTTTTTGTACATCAGTTTCTCAAGGAGATGTATGTACACAGCAGACAATACATAAAAGAATGTGCTAATGCAACACAATTCCATGATACAAGGGTCTACACAGTGGGTCATGCTGATGTGAAACTTTTACATATTCTGCAAAAGGTTTTTGTCCTTGCTTTTCACATCATAAAAAACTTCCACATCCTAATGAAGGACAATTTGAGTAGCAGACTCAGCAGATACACATGACAAAAGTGGTATAGCTGTTCTCATGGGTTGCAAAGGCATGTTGTAACAAGGAGTTTATCCTTCACCATTACTACTTATACTTCACATTTTGAAAATACATTTGAAAAATTCGATGGCTGTATTGATGAACAAAATGAAAAAAAAACAACACAGACACACACCAAAGATACTACACAAAATTTCTTATCATCATGATTTTAAACCATTCTTTGAACTACATTGGGCTTCAAATTTCAGTAGAAAAAGCTTTCTTTTTTGTTTCAAAAGCATACCTTCTTTTATGGATTGGTTGTAAAAATATAAAAAGAACTAATAGCAAAAATACTACAAAGCATACAAATTGGCAGGTTTATAACTGAAGGCTCCTCTGCTGTGAAATCGTCCTACAAGACACTGGCATCCGATACTTCCTATGCACAATGATAAAGAGGAACCTCATTATAATTAGCTGCTTGGGACCGCTGAAATTTGATGGTTCTATCAAGTATCTCATTATATCAGGGATGATGAACAATAGAATAAAAAAGAAATGGCACATGCAAAATAATCTCTTTATATTAGGCATCTTGCTATATCTGACCTTTTTCTAACATGGTTCCATTGTGCATGACACAGAACACAGACATTTTGGACCATTTCTTTACAGAACAAATCCACCCCCAAGATGAATAAACTTCAAAAGAAAGAGAAAAATATTCCCTAGAGAATGATACAAAAATGGCAAAAATCGGATAAAAAATATTGAGGAAGATATGACATTTTGAAATATCTCATTCTTGGTGAAAACATATCTTGACTATCAAGTAAGCAAGTTGATGATATTCATACCCTCACAACTTTTCATGTATGTTATTTATGATATCAAAATTGTTACTTTTTAGCTAATACAAGCAAAAGCATGTTTCTATACCAAGATATATCAGAGTACATTTGTTCTTTTTTATTTTGGGTGGTTTTAAGACAAGTTTCAAGACAAAGACAGCTGAAATATGAGGTTTTTGTCATTTCTGTAAATGAAATGAATAAGAAATTGTGAGAGCATAACATCATCAACTTGCTGATTTGAATATTCATAAGGACTGGACAAGAAATGTTTTCCTAAAAAATGTGAAATTTCAAAATGTCATATCTTCCTTACTGCTTATCCAATTTTTGTTATTTTTGTATCTTTCTGTAGGGAATATTTCTTTTTTCTTTCTTTTAGAGTTTATTTATTTTGGGGTGGATTTCCTCTTTAACAGGGTGGCAACCATTTGTTAGATGTAATCCTTGCATTTACTACAGCAACACACTTGAAACTGGTCTTGCTACTGTTCCACTTATTCCAGGCTGATGCTACAGTAACAGCAATTATGTCAGCATGCCATGATTTTAAACCTATCTCATAATGCAGATCTTTGGTTTAAGCCATTATGAGCGGGATTGAAATGTATCATGCTCAACATTTTACATTTGGAATGTTATTCAACACCACTGACATGGAATAAAACAAATTCATCTAACATTTCAGACAAAATTTACACTCAAGGCCAGTTTGTGATTCACAAGACAATGCTCAAAAATTTTTCATTTATTGCAGGCAGAGCACACTAAAGGTCAAATTCTAATTTCTGTCAGGACTCAAAGACACCAAAGCCCTCCTTCACAGCACATGAAGGACTACCACAAATTGAGGCATATCTCAAGTAGGACATTCTGGGAGCAGGAAATACATCTCAAACAATTACCATTAACACAAATCAAGATTTCATCCAAAGATAACTGAAGAATTCAGTTCAGACATATAAAATTCTGCATAATTTGTGAAATAAACGGCCTTGAACACAGAATTTTGGCAATGCACATTCCATAGCAATA
Source organism: Diadema antillarum (assembly GCF_040938485.1). NCBI lineage: Eukaryota > Metazoa > Echinodermata > Echinoidea > Diadematoida > Diadematidae > Diadema > Diadema antillarum. The sequence goes on along the minus strand of NW_027272888.1, from coordinate 22,739 downwards.
TATATATATATATATATATATATATATATATATATATATATATATATATACATATATATATATATATAATTTTTTTTTTTTCTGGTACAGTCTCTGGGGACCTACATTAACGGTTCTGAGCACCCTGGGTCATTAGCTGGGAAGAGTTTTGAGCTATTTGACAACATGTGACCTTGTAATGTAATCTGTCATGATAAAAGACACTCCATGTGATGGAGATTAATATTCCTGAGCCCGCTATTATCTCAAAGTATTTCACACAATGGCCTTAAAAAAACTCCTCAACTTTGCGTGTGGTTTGCATCCATCTCAATGGGCGTAACACAGAAGAATCAAGAAAAAGCATCTCTTGTAGGATTGAAGAACCCTCAAGCTAGTCCACGGGAGAAAATGACATCACAATTCCACTGTGTTCCATAAAGAAGGAGATTTCTGTCGTTGATTTTGTTTTGTCTGCTTTGTTTATAGAGTCCATAGGCCTTCTGAGAAGTTCGGCAGAAGCATGGCCGTGCCCTCCTACATTGGGTAATTGAGCATGACGTCTTGGCGGGCCAGCTCCAGCAACATAGGATCGTCGAAAAACTTGTTGATGCTGACATCTTCACTGAGACCCTGAACAGACAGGTAAAGGAATTCAGACGATGATAAATAATGATAATAACATGATGATGCAACAAGTAGTAGCAGTAGTAGTAATTGTAGTAGTAGTAGCAACAGCAGCAGTAGTAGTAGTAGTAGTAGTAGTAGTAGTAGTAGTAGTAGTAATAGTGGTAGTAGTAGTAGTAGTAGTAGTAGTAGTAGTAGTAGTAATAGTGGTAGTAGTAGTAGTAGTAGTAGTAGTGGTAGTAGTAGTAGTAGTAGTAGTAATAGTAGTAGTAGTAGTAGTAGTAGTATAGTAGTAGTAGTAGTAGTAGTAGTAATAGTAGTAGTAGTAGTAGTAGTAGTAGTAGTAGTAGTAGTAATAGTGGTAGTAGTAGTAGTAGTAGTAGTAGTGGTAGTAGTAGTAGTAGTAGTAGTAATAGTAGTAGTAGTAGTAGTAGTAGTAGTAGTAATAGTGGTAGTAGTAGTAGTAGTAGTAATAGTAGTAGTAGTAGTAGTAGTAGTAGTAGTAGTAGTAGTAGTAATCGTGGTAGTAGTAGTAGTAGTAGTAGTAGTAGTAGTAGTAGTAGTAGTAATAGAAGTAGTGACAGCAGCAATAAAAACAACAGTACCAATAATAAGTGTACGTCTACATCTCGCAATTAATACACTACTGTAAAACCAGAAATGTTTGCAGGCATCTTAATTTTGCAAATTTTGGGAGAGTCAAGATTTGCAAAATTAAAATGCATGTGAAAGTTCTTGTCTACACTACATGCATTGAATGCTAGTGAAAATTCACAATGATTTCATGCCGCGAAAATGGCCATTCGCTCCAATTCGCGAAAATTACATGCCACAAAGATATCTTGCTTTATAGAAATTCAAACTCTTGCTTAAATGTTTGCATGCATAAAAGTGAAAATCCACCATATCAATCTTTCACATCAAATCATGACCCAATCTCAATCACACTATCCATTCACAAACCAACAAATTCACTTTTAAATCAATGCATCCATGAATGATGCAAGCAGTGAAATAATGTAGAGCCATACATTTTCATGAAACTTTCATGAATTTTGTGAGGAGCCAAGATTCACACAATCAAAGTGCAAAGTTCTTTTCTACACTATACACTGAATAGTGAAAATTTGATGACTTGAAAAAGGCCATCAGCTCTAATGCATGAAAATTTCATTCCGTGAATATTTCAGGGTTTACAGCAGTATGTGTCTCTCCCATAACCACTGTGTGCCAATCAATTAAGAAACTAAACCAAACTAAATTTGTGTCAATCACACACTCTTTAAGGTATGTAATTGATAACTGATATCTATCAACCAATTAGCAACTTAATCAATGAATTGATGAAGTCTTTAATGATAAAAGTGATAGACAAAGTTTTTTTTTTTTCCCTCCAAAAGCCATTGGTTTGCCACTTCAACAAACACAAAAAACAAAGTGGGAGGAGACAAACCTACCTTTCTTCGCCTAGTCTTGATCATAAACTCCCTGGCGAGGTGAGTGGCAGGTTGGGGCTCAAGGGGTCTGATGATAATACTCTTGTCCAGTGGATCACCAGGCACGATCTTTGGGACACATACAAAACATAAGATAAAATAAGGTAAAATAAAAAATTCATATCAAATTCTCACATGGAACAGATCTTGTCCTTACACATTTTAAGACAAGAAAAGTTTCATATTACACACTATTTTTGGCTTTGTTCTCTACATGTTTGTAGAATAGATTACAATTTGATAATATATCAAAAAAAAATATTGTACAGTGCACTCCCATTATAACGAACACGGTTATAACAAATTTCCGGTTACGAGGAAATAAAAATCCAGGTCGCAAAATTATCGGCTCCGTGTTTGTTATTGTTTATTTGTTCAGTTACAACAAAATTTCGATATAACGAAAGAAAACTGCCGGTCCCAAGGACTTCTTTATATCGGGAGTCCACTGTATCAGTTTGACTTGACTACCATTATCTACTTAGTTCTTGATTATCAGGAGCTGAAGCTCTGGCACTCCTCTTGAGGATGATGTCATACACTCGTGACTTGTCAGACAACTCATCCCACTAAAAGCTGTTGGATGATAGACATTGCACTGCTACAAAAAGATGACTTTGATAATCCAACATGAACTTATTATAGATGATTCATAGCATTTATGCAGAAAAAAAGGAGGCTGAAAACTGCTTATCCGAAAGTGGTGAGCCAATAGAGTATAATGGAGTCAAGAGCGGCCTGAGCTTTTGATCCCAGCAGGGTCTTTTTTTTATCAACATCTTTGTACACCAGGTCTAGGACTCACTGCTTATTAACCCCCCTCCCCCCCCCCCCCCCCCCCCCATGCTGTTATTTCGCTCCTTTCCTATTCTTCACCCTTGTGTTGTTTCTTGCCTTGTTTGATGTTGCCTCCAAATTCATCTTTATCCTTCTCTATAGGTTGCCCCCATGATCCTTAGATTATCATTGGCCCACCTCTGCCTTTTGTCTGTTCACCCCCCTGCTTTAATCCCCCTTCCTTTGGCTCCCTGCATTTTGACTTCTAACCCACCCCTTTTGTTTTCCTTATGCTATGTCCCTAGCCCTCCTCAGACTGTGCTTGTTGTGTGTAGTCCATTATGTCATTGCTTTCACTTACATGTTGGTCATTTTGCCTCTGACAAAGATTTTGCTGGGATTGAAAGCTCAGGCCCCTCTTGACTTTATAGCATTTGTGACACAGGGTGAACTTAAAAACTACGAAAGACAAAATGTCGGCCTTAAATAGAACAATCTTCATCTCAATCCAGGTCTTATTATTGCTTGACAACAACACATGCACATTCATACAGGAATAACATCTTGAATACATAAAGCACAGGCACTATAAAGGGGGGGGGGATTTATTGGTAATGCTCTTTGCTTTCACACAGTCTTTTGCTAACTATAACAAATCTATTAGTGTTTGATCCCCCAGGAGAGAATGCATAGTAACACATTTACTTGTTACACTACTCACTACCGTAAAGTTCCGTGTATAAGACGCACCTGTGTATAAGACGCACCCCTACTTTCGGACCTAAAATTAAAAAAAAAAAAAAAAACACGAAAATTTCCACGCAAATATTGCGTGTGTCATACATATTATTTCAGCTCAAAATTTCCCTAGAATGCAGCATGTATTTGCTCTATTTTTTGTTTCCTTTTATATTTTCTTTTAACGGTATTCATCGGACATCGGCAAAATATGGAAGACGCAAAATGCGAGACTTGTCTCGGTACTCACTTGCTATTGTTTCGCCTTTCAATCGCGGTACATGTGTCATGCATAATCGTACTCATGAGTGTACAGTACGATCTTTGCTATCATACATAGCAGAGGGTGTCTCGCATATTGACGCATGTCAGACTGGAAGGTTCGTTACAAAAAATAAGAAACACATCAACAAGTGTAGCAGAGGGATCATACGGCAAGACGTACGGTGCGTACGGTAATTACACTCATGCACTGTTGTTACAGTTTTGCCCGGAGGGATTACCAGTAACATGTGTGTCTCTTGTACCATGCTTGTATGCACAGTGCTAGCCTTTTGCAAAAGGCAGCTCGCTATAATTTCAGCACATGCACACAGAGAGCAATGGACTTGCACACACAGCGCGCAACGGGCAAGCGCGCTTCGATCCGATCGCTGTGTGCACGCGAGTCCATTGCAAAAGCCTCTCTGCAGCTGCTGCCTTTGCCAAAGGCTTGCTAGCTAGCTAGCTAGCTACAGTGTAGCTATGCTATCCTGGCTGGCCTCTTGAAATGAAGAGCAAACGAACGACATGGATATGCATGCATGCTTCACACATCGTTCATATTTACGGTGACATAGTGTCGATCCTACTCCGTATTTTACAGCTTTTGTCTATGGCCATATTGATACTAGTACATTGATAAGTTTTACGTTATCGGTAATTTAATAATGATACCTGTACATCGCGTATTCCAGCTACTAGGATGGCTGTTGGTAGCTTGGTAGACTGACATCTGTAGCATACATCAGTGCTGTTACAGCTGTTGTCTATGGCCAGATTGATACATCGTTACTGCACAAGACCGATGTAAGTTTATCTCGTATTTGCAGCTTTTGTGTGTGTCTAGATTGCCAGATCGCTCATTTGTCCGTAAGTTTTAGTGACTGCTTACCTTCCAAACGTCGATGGGCATACATGGCCCCAAGTTGGCCTTATAAAATTGGGTGTACATGACAGATTTTTTTCCGTGATTCGACTGTACCCACGTATACGACGCACCCCCGATTTTCAACGTTTTCCGACGAAAAAATAGTGCGTCTTATACACGGAACTTTACGGTACTACAGGAGCACCCCTCTTTAAAGCACCCCCAAACAGAAACAAAGGATCAACGAGATGAGTGGGTATGTTGCCATGACAACTGACTGCATCCCTACCTGCCAGTGGTGGAAGACGGAGAGGCAGAAAGCCTGGCCCTGGGTGTGGGTCCTCAAGTCTGTCTCAAAGCCGAAGGAGTCAATGGCGGGGATGAAGGCCTTGATGGTGTACAGCGGCGACCCTGGCACAGGTGCATCCTGGGTAACGTGACCTCTGCATAAGGAAAAAGTTGAAAAGAGACAAACGATGGAAACCATTAATCTTCTTAACATCACACACATTATCAAGTATATGGTAATTATAAACAGTAAATTTCTTCAGGACATCTAAATGATAAATTATCAAAATGCAAAGAAAAAAGGAGAACACACGCACACTTAAATTGAGGCATAATATTTGTTTTCTCTTTTTTTTTCATTGGCATTTCACAGAAACAAACGCACAAAAACTATGCAAAGAATATTTTCATATAATAATGAACTGGTGAATTTATTGCATGAAAAGCCTGGCAAAGGTAGCAAGGCTAGCAAGAAGCAGAACTGACTGAACTTCTGGAATGCATGATTCGCATTGGCTAACGGGTGGTTATTTTTTTCATAGGTTGTGATTTGCTAATTGCCACTCAAAGTCAACCTTGTGTACACCAGAGCTCAGAATTCTTCCATTCCTTCATGAATTTTACAATTGATATTTTGGTAGATAAACATAAACGCCTACCTTCTCCTGGCGAGTACTGTGTAGACAGCCGAAACGCAGTCAGCTGGGGCCTGCACCTCCACAAAGTTGTAGGGCTCCATCAGTCGAGGGGTGGCCTGCATCACATCACAAGGAAAACATTTGAGATATATACATAATAAATGGCTGCCTGCTTCATCAACACGTACATCACGCACATCTTTTCCTAGTGTTTTAAAGCTTTACGGCTACAATCAAAGCTTCAACCAACCATTACATTTGACTGGCTAGTTGTTGTGAGGTATCTCTCCTCAACCAACCACAGGCCTCTGCATCACAATTTAGAGAAAGCTGAGCTAGCATAGTAGAAGGCTATGGAAATATGTCTAACTAACATTGATTGATTGATTGATTGATTGATTGATTGATTGATTGATTGATTGATTGATTGATTGATCGATCGATGATGATTGATTGATTGATTGACTCATTGACTCATTCATTTATTTATTCATTTTTTTTTTGGTGTAAATATCTCAGTCCAACTCGTTACCTCCGCCAAGGGGGGAGGTTATGTTTTTGTTACCGTTGGTTTGTTTGTTAGTTGGTTCGTTTGTCCGTGTGCAAAATATCTCAAAAAGTAGTGAACGGATTGGGATGAAACTTGCAGGAAAGGTTGAGAATGACACAAGTACCAAACGATTAACTTTTGGTAGTGATCCGAAAATTTTTGGGGAATTTATGAAGGATTTTTGACATTTTGGCAGGTAGGGTCAATGAACTTGGGAGTTCAGGCTACGCGTATTTGAGGTTTGCCTGCGCGCACTAAAGTGCGTGCTCTAGTTTCTGCTAGGGTGAGGCGCGCCATGCAGCTGAGTGTTTATGACGTAACAAAGGCTTCTATATTGGGAAATCTGGCAACTTTCAGCACACAATGCTATAAGTACGTATGGGTGGAAATCACTGATATCTCCACGGAAGAACAAGATCAGTGGTGAAAATGATTTGCATGCTTGGCGGAGGTCTGCGCTCTCACAGTGCTTTTCTAGTTTGATTTGTTCTGTACAACTGTATCAAGTTGTGAGGTATCTCTCCTCAACCAACCACAGTCCTCTGCATCACAATTTAGAGAAAGCTGAGCTAGCATAGTAGAAGGCTATGGAAATATGTCTAACTAACATTCATTCATTCACTCATTCGTTCGTTCATTCATTCATTCATTCATTCATTCATTCATTCATTCATTCATTCATTCATTCATTCATTCATTCATTCATTCATTCATTCATTCATTCATTCATTCATTCATTCATTCATTCATTCATTCATTCATTCATTCATTCATTCATTCATTCATTCATTCATTCATTCATTCATTCATTCATTCATTCATTCATTCATTCATTCATTCATTCATTCACTCATTCTTTTATTTATTCATTTGTTTGTGTAAATATCTTAGTCCAATTCGTTTGATTTGTTCTGTACAACTGTATCCAGGCTTGGCTAATCTACATAGTCCCACTTATTCATTTTCTTGCAAGTAACAAAACTTACCATGAGGAAGGCTGAATAGGCCACCCTCCTGGCAGTGGGGATAACCTGACCACCTCCCCGATGGATTGGCTCGTTGGCGATCACTGCATCCAGGATCTTGAACTTCACATTTCGGATTGCTGCAGGCAACAGGTAAAAAAAAATAAAAATAAATGTAGCAAAGCTGAGTTTCGATATATTATTGGCATCTTTGAATATTGGAATGCCTTGCTGTAACCCTCATTTGTAATCTATTTCTGTAGCTATGGCTACAGAAGAGTTTTAAACTTAAGTTTCATTCATTACGGCCTTACCATGTAAGCAATACCAAGGCCTTGTGCATTTGAATATTATGTGTAGGACCATTTCCACTGAAGATTTAATGTCATCTGGGGGGTGTTTCATCAACGTTTGTCGGCGCTGACAAGTTGGATCACTGACAATCACCATAGCAACAGTCAGTGACCAGCATATCTCAGCCAATAAAAACCAAGGATTTTGCTGAAATTGTCAGCGCTGACAAACGTTGATGAAACACCCCCGTGAATATAAACTAATCTGGCTATTTTATGACCCCTTCAACTTACCATGTCCATGGTAGTATGAGAATATTCCCTGGCCATCAGTTCTCATGTGGTTGGATTAAGCCTCTCTAAAGAACTTGACTGCTGCACATTGCTCATCAATGCATTGCTGCATTTCTCGTCAAAAACTCTCATTTGACTCTTAATTCCTTGCATGTGAAATTACATTGGTGAACGCTACAAGTATTCAGCAGAATGTACTCATAAGTGACCTTCATATATTTTGACTTACGCTCATCACAGAGTGGCCCCTCCCTGGTACCCCACTGGAATCCCTGGACGATGCTATCCTTCACTGATGTCAGAAGGTCCTTGTCGACCTGTTCGGAAGCAAAGAGCCATATGTGGCTGTGACATCTCAGGGAATCATCTCATATGTTATGAATATTCAACAGCCATGTATGACCAAAACTGCACATCTACATCTGTGTATGATTGGTCACATCTTTGTTTTGTGATGCAAATGGAATGGTTTGGATCAGGGGACAAAACTAAGAAACTCCTGTAGAGTGCCATTTCACATCGTGTTCAACCTGACTATGATAAACAAATTAAAATCAGATGAACCAAATGATGAATATTTCATAAGCATTGAACTTCAGATAAAAATGTCATGAAATTTCATAGTTTTATGCATTTTTAACAAAATAGCGATGTCAGTAGCAATCAAACATGGAAATTAACTGCAATGATGTCAGCAACTCACAACTCTCAAACATGTTTGATAACAAAAATATCATAATAACCATGGTTTTGGTTGATAATTAAGCAACAGTGGCCCTTTCCCCTCAAAGGTTAGCATTGCTAAGTTATTGTATTACAACAAAAAGCTTCTACAAAGAGAAACGATTTTCTTATAGTTTTCATGTCAAGAAAAAGATATCAAGTAAAGACTTCTATGCATGTCAATATGTGAAACTACGAAACTATCATCTTATCTGACTTGCTCAAGTGGTTGCTACTGAAATCATTTCATAAAATGATCTGAGACTTAAAAACACCATAGCTTTTTTATTTTCAGTCTTTGTTTGCTTTGATACTTTTGCACTATATCATTCAAGGGGTTGTCAGTCAGCAATGTTAATGGTCACATGCTATTTGTTCGCTTGTCCATACTAAAGGAATCAGGTGTATAATTATATTTATGCAAAGATCATAGGAAACAACAAATAATTTACTGTTGGTTTTGCAAATATAACGCGGTGGGTAGAAAACCAAGATCGATTTACTGTATACGCCAAATATTTCGTGAGGTTTTTATTTTCGTGAATTTCACGAGTCAGGTGCTATTCATGAAATTCAAGACACACAAAAATATTGACTCTACTCCCGATATGAATGTGACATATGTGTATAATTTCATCGTTCAGTACAGGACTCCACGATCTCGAATTTAACAGCTCACGAAATCATTGGGAAGTCCCAATTCGCAAAAAATTTAGACTCACTAAATATATGGCATATACAGCACCTAATCAAAGAACCATAATATCCGATGACCAATTCCCTTAAAATCTATATGAGTGTGGTGCAGAATTGCAATTTGACCAACACAGAGCAACACGCTTCCTTACCTCAGAGGGAAGGGTGTCGTCAACCAGAATGTTGGGGCCCGTCGCGTCGGGCCCAAAGGCCCAGATGGACCTAGCGGCCAGCAGATCCCAGTCATACTTGGTCTGGAAGAACTCTCCGAGGCGTTTCCTGAACAAAATGACACATCAAAGACAAAACAGGGCATGAACATCCTGAGTTAAATCGGTGAGATTTCAAGCCGATCCAAATGTAAGCTCACCTTTTGCCTCATGTAAATGATAACAGGCATATATCAATTATTTTAAGGCTCAAAAGATGCAGGAAGGAAGATGAATTAACAACACAATTTGACAAAAAATAACCAGTAAACTATGATATCTTGTATCCTCAAAAAAAAAAGAAAGAAGAAATTTAATAAGTGTTATTATTTGTGTATCAAAGAAACAAATTAATGAACACATATGGAATAGCACAGACAGCAGAAGTAGTCATGGCAAATAAAGTCACTGTCACAAAAATATGTCATTCTAAATACTTAATTGCATACATTTCCATCAATTCCTGATGTCGTTGTCTAGCAATATTACAACAGATTAATTCAATGCTCAGCTGCAAACTATTTTCAAGAAAGAGTGAAAACAGAAGTATAATAGCGTGGACTAGCATTATCATCATCGCACAGTTTACCCTCCCCCTCCCCCCCCCAAAAAAAAAAGAAGTTAAGCAAAGTGCACAGAAGGAGCCATCACAATGTATAAGCTCAACATATGAAACAAAATAAATGGGACTCTTACCAAGGAAGCACACATGACATACATAAAATTAAAATCACAGCCTGACAGACAGAGCTGCCCTGAGAAATCAGCATGCAGAGAGCCGTGCGTACCTGTTCCATGTGATCTGAACAACCTCGTTCTCAATGTCCTCGGCCAGATTTTTTTCCAGCGGCTCTGCAATCATGGTCAGTTTGTTCCTGGAGTGAAGAGGGACGGAAATCAGTCAAGAAGAGCTTCTCAAATATTTAACCCTTCCTACATATCAACTTCGATTTATATCAGGTTGACTATCACTTACGAGTTCCACAATTCATGTGCTGTGTCCTGATTGCAACCATCATTACCATCATGAAGTTTTCAATTTAACTTGCATGTAAAAACATAAATGGCTGCTCCTGTCTTGGAAGAATGAAAGAACAGCTTGTGTGAGGATATTTGTATGTCTTCAGTGACAAGAGAGACAAGACAAATATTAAGAACATGGAAATATTTATCCAAAAAAAAGTTAAACTTGGGACATTCTATAAACAGGTAATGACTTAAAAGCAAGTCAGATCAGCGAGACATCAACCACAATGGTTATCTCAAAGTCCTAGTAGGTCACCTTGAGCGATAAACTACAAAACATTTAAGATGGTAATTTCTTTCTCCAGTCATAAGTGTTAGTAACTCTCAAAATGCTAAAATCCAAGGTCACTCCTAAATATCAAATCAATATTGCTGACAGTTCTCTTGTTGTTCTTCAGAATAGAAAGTTGTGCTCCTTATCAAACATTACTTACATCCATTCAATCACTGCAAACAACCAACCTTTCCCTCAAATGCTAGGCACACTAAGAATCTACGTAAGTCCCCCAAACGCTAATAACTTCAATTGAATACACCATCTCTGTAAGAGATTATAGAATCTGCTAAGGAGCTCACTTCTTATTGGGTGTCTCAGCAAAACATTTCAGCGACGATGTCTCCACCACAGTCTCGCAGAAAGACACCACAGGATCGGCAACTTTGATATCTGAGAGTAGATCAAACCAAGTTTATAACAGTGAAACTTGAACATCTGTCACCTTACTGCCACCTACAAATCATAACGAAAACTAAAACAACAAATATTAGTCAATCAGTCTATCAATCATGCATGAATCAACAAGAGATATGAGTATAGAAGGAATAAAAAAACAAACTAAACAGAACATGTAGTATCCCAGCTGTGTTGTGCTTGGGAATAGACTGATGGTTGCAAAGTTAAAAACTCATGAAAATACTGCCTCCCAATTGCCACCACTTGCCAATGGTCTACAAGACCGAACTTGGCTAATGTTATGCCCATAAAATGTATGTCATTTACAGTATGAGAGAGGGTCCGACAACACCAACAGGCACTCATGCTTGGCAGAGTCTTCTTGGACTCTGAATTCTTTCTTTCCACAAAATCCTCAAGATTTCAAGAGCACAATGTCTCAACAATTCTAAGGCACTTTTCTAATCAAAGTTTGCAATATCATAAGTTGCTGAAAATTGTGGAATAAACAATAGATAGGAACAGTAATGTACAAATTGTAACAACCATTCAGCTGCCAGTAGTCAAATTGCTGCTGAAGTATATGAAACTGTATTAGACACATCTTTTCAGAATGGGTCTCTGCATCTTGTTTTCAAGGGCTCATCTTACCAATTTCTGAGTACATCTTCCTGAGGTCGTGCATGACACAGTCGAGGTAAAGTTCTCCCGTCCCTAGGATTACATGCTCCCCAGATTCCTCCACCTAAGATTAACACACACACAAATTGCTTACCGTATCTGAATAATATTCATACATTTGAAAGCCTGTTTGCAAAATATAATAAGATCTTCTACTGCATTTTGTATACTTAGACTTGTTTCCCCAGGCTCTGCTATTTTGCTGTTTGCAGAAGAGTCAAAACTTGGAGAGGGGTTTCACTATCGATGCACACGATTTAAGCTCAGATGTGCAACTTTGAGTTACTGGTAGAGAGGCTAGTAGTGAAAATTTTAGTCCTAATTACTCTAATGTTGCAATGTACTATTTTACAAGAAGTATACTGGTCAAAATTTACAAAGAAAGAAAGTATCTGCAAAGGAAAAGTATGAAGCACCTAGACTTGGTCTTACCCCCTAATCATGTTAAACAAACATGGAAGAAAAAAAAAATGTTCCCCCAATTGTAGATCCATGGAGACAGAGATTATTTCGCTCCTGGATGTATCAACTGGGGGAGTGTTGCTATGGCACCACTAAATCTGGCCCGCATCTTCTACAGAGTCAAGATGATGGGGAGTTGCAATGGTGCTTTTATTTGGGGGGAATTTCTTTGTTTTTTTGCATTAATCCATTTTCTTGTTTATATTGTAGTATGCCCTGTTGAATGACCGGCCAAGGTCTGCTTACTGGAAAATTCATGAGATGTGCAAACATACAAATACATAAGAGGTCAAAGTTTCCACATTTTACTGATTAAAACAAGAAGAAGCCATATTGGAGTTTGCATGTGTCAAAGATGATCGCAAAAAATACTACTGGCTGATAACAAAAGTACATATAAATAAAATAAACAAAATGTAAAATCAACGTCTCAGAATAATGTGACACATAAGGGGTTTACACCATGGCATTCAAAGAGTTAAAGGGTATCTGTACACAGAAATTTAGTTTTATGACATTGTAGGTTATTGTACTGGTAATATCCCTATGAAATATAAGAGTGCAACGTTACCCACATACAGAGATATAGCAATATATAAAGAGACATAGAGCCATCTCTAAAATGCTAAAAATTAAATGCGCCTTGATCTAAGAGTAGTCTTCTGGTGTTATCGACTGCATTCGATTGCGTAGTTCGATAATTTTCTGTACAATCAGTATACTATGATACTCTCAAAACACGCAAACGCATGCAAATGTCCACGCCACATATGCAGCTAGGTTGGTGCTACCACACCGCGCCGGGCAACTGCAGCCGCGGCAGCCTCTACTCATGCGGATGCATATGGCTCGATGAGGTGATACCCATAGACAGTATTTGATATAGCTGTGTGCAGACGGAGGTAAACGAAGGAAACATGCACACACCAATGGTCTATGCGCGGCTACTATTTTCAGATTTGGCTACTATTGAAGCGCGCACTAGTGCATGCTGATTTATTAAAATTATTATTTCACAGTTTGGGACATTTTTTGTGATGGGATAGAATTTTCTCTAGAGTTTTTAGGACATGCTCTCACACCTATCAAAATTCACATTTTAGGGGAGAGATTCCCTTCAAGAAAGACCCACAACAAACCTTGGTGGTGATGAGAGGGTAGCTCTTGTTGACTTTACGCAGACCGTCCAACATCTTGGGAAGTTCTGACGGGTTGACCGGCTCACAAGCGATTTTGATGACCGAGGTCGTGTTGAATTTCAAAGGCCGGAAGATATACACCTGTCAAAAGGCAATAACCAGATGGGGTTCATCATTTTGATTCCAATACCCATCATTATCACTACTGTCATCACTAAACTCAACTTACAACTCATTATCATCATCATTATCATCATCATCAACATCATTGTTAAAACTGGTGTGCACTGAAATCAATTAATGTTCTCTTTAAAGTGCTGACACTTGTGTTCACAATAAATAACAGACACTTGTTATGGGGCCGCATTATCCTTCCCATATCATCTTATTTTCAAATGTGTTTCCTGATCTTCTCTGGCATGAAACTTTAGTAAAACATACCAGAAGAAAAATGTGTCAATCTAAATAGATGCTGCAAAGAGACATGACATTTCCAAGGCTTTAGACATTCAAACACGATGACAGACAACATGAAGACACTTTCTTCTTTTTTTTTTTGCTCCATTAATGACAATATCAAACAGGATTATGACACAGTTTTGGTATTTTTATCACCAAAATCTCAGCTGCAAGGAAAAATTGAATGTCATAGGACTTCAATGACAGCTCTAATGCTCCACTTTATGACCAGTTTCAATGCTCATTGCAAAACCCTGTGCATGTAGATATCTATTAAACAGTGGCAAGTGATTTTTCAGGCAGTGACAGCTTTCAACCTGCCTTGTGACTATTCACAGATAATGAACAGTTTTGTCACAAAACTCATTCTGCAGATTACTTGCAGCAGTTTCCTCTTCATCTGAAACAGTTGTATGAGTCAAGGAAGCGCTCTACAAAGGAATGGTAAGGTGGACTCACCTCATCCAGGCCCCTGCTCTCTGTGATGGTTGACGTCTTGACGATGGGCTCGTCCACACCTTCGATCAGGACCCAGTTTCCAGCCGGCACTCTGTTCACTTCGATCTTGTATCTGGGATGGGACAGAAATTGGGAGGAACAATGGAACAAGGATGCATATCAACTTGTTGAAGACTGGTTCTATTCTGAGTATTCATTGACAGACGTCCATGGGAAATGTGTGCTATAATAAAATCAGCTCTTCCTCAATGGGTTAAAGCTTTTTCCAGGATCTCAAGGCTTTGCATGTAAGTACCATACATGCTTTGGTACCATTGCAACAGAAACTTCTCTCAATTTTGTCTTTTCAAGCTACAGACACATCACAGTCTTCACATTAATACTCTCGACCGTTATCTACATTTCAATAAATTTGCATGCGTGATTTCTTTGGCTACACATAACATACAGAAACTGTAGCATTTTTCTCAGTAAATGTCAAGTAGAGAAGTACAAGTGCAGTTGAGTCAAACCTGTATGATTTTTTTCCTTTTTTTTTTCATTAACCCTAAAAAGGCCGGGGAGGGGTTGAATCAACCCCCCCCCCCCTCGACATTTTCCGCGACTACTCCGCCGTGCGAAATTTTTGACTGCGCCGTTCACTGACTTTTTACTTTCAAGTCTCGCGCATCTTTTGACACCATTTTCGCGAAAATTGTGCATACTGTTACGACGCTGCACGACCTTTTCTACATGCCTGTCAGACCGAAAATGGCTCAAAAACGTGATTTTGTTTACAAAGTCTATGCAAATGGAGTTTTCTCTTCTTATTCATAAAGATATGATTATTTTCACTTTCATAGGCTGAAACTAATTGATTTTATAATAATTATGCTTGAAATAGGTTCTGTCATAAATTTTGCGAAAAAAACTGATAAAACAAAAGGTCGAAAAAACAGAGAAATACATAAGAAATTCATAAAACAATAAAATATATAAGAAATTGATTTTGATACCAGATTTTTTTTCAAGTACATTGTTACGAATGCTACAAAGAATGTTATCACCGAAAATTAGGATTCTAAGAGCTTTAATTTCTGACTTAGAGCAAAAAGTATAATTTTATGCATATATTAGCATAATTAATCATTGTGACGAAAATTGCCATTTCTTTTTGTATGGTTTGGTAGATTACGCCACAGGTAATGTATGTGCTAATTTTTATGGCGATTGCGCGAGCGACAGCCGAGATCTCAAGGGGGGGGGGGTTGAATCAACCCCTCCCCGGCCACAGAACACCCAAAAAAGCCCGGCCTGGTTAGGGTTAAGGCTCTGATACATGCCCTATGCTAATTTGGGGCTATTTCATCCTTGTTCAACATGTTCTCTACCCTGACTGTGTTGCCAAGCTTCAATGAGTGACCTCTGACCCCTGACCCACGTACCTTGCCTCCGAGATCCAGAGCCTCCCCACCATGGTGATGCGGGAGTCCTCCTCGTCTTCCAGGGTGTAGTTCTCCCCCAGGACCCGCACCTCTTGGTTGGCGTGGATGGTGCCGCTCATCACCCTACCAAAGGCATGGAAGCTGACCCCGTCCTCTGTGCTGTACATCTTGGTGGTGTGCAACATTAGGGGAGCCTAGGAAGGGTAAAAACACACAATGAAAGCAAATTTATTTTGAGACAACATGAGTCTTTTGGATTAATGGGACAGAGATTCAATAGGTTCCACCACACTTTGTCTTTTTCTGGTTAAGAAATGTCTGTGAACTTTTCAAATAGCATGAACTACTAACTTACATTAAAGTTTTTTTATAAACTACGAACTTCGAATAAAGTTTTCATCACATTTATCCTCAAGTTGGTTTACATCCTTTGAATGTATGTCAGGTTAATGTGTGTGCTTGTGTTTGTGTGTCACACATACACACCACGATAGCTTTTGACCACATAAGCACTGAGAATTAAGGGTTTCTGGGACAAGCACTTACTAGGGCTTTCTATAGCTCAGTTAATAGAGCACCGGTCTAGCGACCCGGAGGTCTCGGGTTGGAATCCCACTGGAACCCCATTTTCTTTGCTCAATTTTTCACCTATAACTTATGATAAAGTAATAAAACCTCTTTGACGTATGAACAGCTGAATGAAATATAAAAATCATAAGAAGTAATGACCATAGTAACAACTATTTTAATTCAGAAAAAAAAAGAAATATTGCAGCAATCATTCAATTTAAACACGCCGTGTCTCTAGCCATGAAAGTCCTGTGCCCAGAGTACAGCCTATCTCTGGGTCATTATCCACCATGGAGTTCCCCAGGTCTACACGAAATATAACAATTGTACGAAGCAATCATCATAGCGACAACTATTCCACTCTAGGAAAAAAATACATTGCAGCAAATATTCAGTTTGAATACCATGTATTGGTTGCAATGAAAGTCCTGTGCAAAGAGTACAGCCTACCTCTGGGTCACAATCCACCATGGAGTCTCCCAGGTCCGAGTCTATTGGACCTGTGTAGCAATGCTCCACCTTGGTCTTGGCATTGTCGGCCGGTGAGGGAACGTGCTGGACACACATGTCCACAAATCCTGGCAATGAGACAAGCAACACAAACATTTGCTGGGATTTTCCTCATGTGAGTAATTTAAACTTATGAGAGCATAGTTTGGAAACAGTATCATTAATTTCTGCATATGTCTACTTTGGAAGAAAACTTGTTTTCTCTTTCCAACAATATCTCTTTGTATTAGCATTTATACTTTGAAGCATTTTGTCATATTTCAAAGCACTGTTTTGGAGAAGTGGATTATACGTTTCATGCAGTGCAGTGTGATAACATTTTCATTTACATACCCTGTAACATAAATTATCTAACAACTGTAACAAGGGTGGTATTTACATCACTACAACATTCTCAAATACTTCAAGTGTCAAATCTGTTATACCAGTCAACAAACATCATTATAACCAGTTCAGCATATACATTGACACTTTTATACTTATTATTCATCCTATCAATATCATAATAGATATCATATTGCAATAATTACCAATCTTTCAAAGAATATCCTGCATATGCATTTTTTTTTTTTAATCACTATGAATTTGAAGCTGCCCTATGTGGTTCCCACCTGTGAAGTCACCAAAGAATTTGCGGCAAACAAGCTTGAGGAGCGGCCGGATGTTGAGCTTCATCTCCTCCTTGGTGAGGTGGATGCCCAACTCATCCAGGACTCCAGGGAGAGTGGAATCAACATCACCTACCACCTGCACATCAAAAAGAGATGCAAATGGGTAAAAAGTAGGATGATTGAATAGACAAATAGATTAGATAGATAGATAGATAGATAGATAGATAGATAGATAGACAGATAGATAGATAGATAGATAGACAGATAGATAAATAGACAGACAGACAGACAAATAGATAGATAGACAGATAGATAGACTAGATAGATCTATAGATAGACAGACAGGTAGATAGATTAGATAGACAGATGGATAGATAGATAGATAGATAGATAGATAGATAGACAGATAGATAGATAGACAGATAGATAGATGCACATATAGATATAAATAGATAGAATTATATAGAAAGATGAATTATATAGAAAGATGAATAGATAAATACAAACATAGATGGACAGATAAATTGAGAGGTTGGTAGATGAATAGGTATGTATACCAACCAGTAGAGAGATAGATGTGCCATTGATTGAAGAGATTAGTGCATATGTGCATATGCTCACACATAAATAAACTACTGCGCACATACATAAAAGCATAATTACAATACTGTATATACATACACACAGAGATACATACACTGTCAATGAGTACAAATATACATACATTATATTATTCACAAATAAACTGACACAAAAACAAAAAACAAGACAAAAACAAAACCAACCAATTTTGGCAATTGATGCATGACAATATTTACAGTAAAACCATGCAAATCACTTCGACACCAGGCAAATAAAACATGACGCTATAACAAAGGCCTGGGATTAAGGCTCTCACCTGTGCAAACAGCTTGTACATGGGTTCCAGGATAAACTCTACAAAGCTCCTCTGTGACGTGCTGACTGGCGGTTTCTTCGTGAACTTGCGACTGCAAAATAACAGGGGTTAAGATCCCTTTAGACGTCATTGAAGTCCACAATTACATAGTCAACTTAATAATTAAACTACTTTATCAAACCTATGGGTGAGTACTGAAATTGTAGAAATCATACAATACTGTAACAGTGGAAATTTTCTCGCATTTTGCGCAACTAGACACAAGCACAAAAATAAAAGCACGCAATCATTTTTGCTTAACACATGTTCCAGTTGTTCACGTCTTGATTCCACAGAATCAAAAACATGTGCAGCTCATCTTATATATACCCAAGTGTACAGTACAAAAACTATGACATGTGTCTTATGCAAAGTGCAAATGTCTATTGTTTTTGCCTCTTCTTTTCTCATTCCTCCCACAATCTCATTGATAAAAATGATATAAACGTTACACACGCTCCATGTTGGACGGTATTTGGCATCACCATTTCATTTCATACCAATGTTGCATTTTTAGGGCAAATATTGTTAACACTGACAAGGGTATCTGCTCATATTACCAAACCCTTGTGCATTCCACACTTTCAAATATCAGATTTTGAAGTTTCCCAATCAGATAATTTTGTAGACTATCACCATGAGTGACACTCATGTGTGTGCTGTCACTACTGTGGTTGCATTATTATTTTGTTCATTCATATACTACAATTGAGATGGTAAATTTGCACAGGAGGAGAGGTAAACTTGGAATAGGTCTCAGGGACACTACACAAAGTGTTGTGCAGACGAAGGGTATTAATAAATGACACTGATAGATGTGAACATGCATTTAAGTTAACGTATGGAACCATACCGTCTCTCCATGACTTTTTGAGGGCAATAAGCGACAAAATTACTTGTATGGTTTTGTGGGGGCAACATTGCAAAATACTGCCCTTAATGTCACCACATACTGTAATATTTTCCTTTGAACCTGCAAGTAATAAATGCTTCATCTCAACTGCAGGTACTGAAAGCTTCATTTCAAAACTAAACGGGTGCAAGGTACAATGCCGGGACTTACGTTTTCTGGCTGAAGTAGATGTCGCCCCACAGCCTCTTGGCAAACTGGTTGTAGTCAATGTCACCGTACGTGTCCGTGTAGATCTTGGCGAAGGAGGCCAGTGTGAAGCACACGCTGTACTGCGAGCTGGCGAAGCAGACGTTTCCGAGGAGGGGGGACACAATCTTCTGCTCCGCCTCGTCAGTGTACACACTGTTGAGGGGAAAGAAAGAGAGTGTGGATTATCACAAATGCATAGATGGATTCAAGTCACTACATAAGGAAATAAATTTCTATCATTAGATTCCACAGTATTCATGGCATTGGATGTGTGACTTTAAAGCTGACACTTGTTAAATGGAAATTATCTCAGAGGTCTCATAAATGCTGATGTACAGAGTCTGTTTATGATTACAGAAAAATCCATTACAAAAACACTTTACAATGATTTACTACAGTTCACTTCTTCTCTACAATCACATAAAAATAGGCATCACACAAAACTGAAAGAAGTACAATCAAGATGAGAAAGGTCCGTACTTGCAAAAGCTGTTTTTTCCCCTTAAAGGAAACAACCCCATACTCACAACCTCATACCAACATCCACATTGACAGGGTCTTGTTATTTTGTTGATTGTTGTTAGTTCTACCAGGTCAAGAATAGAAGGCAAACTAAATAATCAATCCTGCATACAAACTTTGTTGATGTAATCTATACAACACTTCTTTGACCATTTCACAGCATGCCACAAAGCGCTCTAAGGTCAGAATTCAAATACAGGTGCACAGTGCCTAAAATAGCAAGAAGACACTGGGAAAATAAATACAATGGTGGCGTTTGAGCGCTCGAAAATCGAACCAAAGCAAACCAATCCACTGCGTACAGTACCATATCATGACAGATTTGCAGTGTTCACGCACTCTGTGGAGAAAGCGCACCTCATGAGTAATTTTTAGAGGAGGATACACATTTTGTAGCAACAGGGCATGCTTTACGCTACTTACAGGTATCCCAAACAGAGAAATTCAGCTCTTCATTATGATGTGTGTGCGTTCTTCTTGTGCCAACTTCTGGTACAGATATGGTACACTTTTGGAGCACATCGGGAAGTGGTTCACTTTTGGCTCGGGATAATATGGTACAGTACACTATAGGAGTGTTAGAGTGGTCCTTTGGTGCGGGTATGGTATGACCAAGTGTTGCATGGCCTTTTTCGTCAAGGAAATGACCATTTCATTAACAAAAAGATCATTTCATTGAAGATGTAATGTTAACATTTCGTGATAAAATCGATGAAAAGACTGATTTCGTAACAAAATAGGCCATGCGACACTTGGCGCCCCATACAAAACTACGGTCTTTGTTCATAGTTTAAATCATGGTTTCAATTGTACCACCTTCGTGAATTCAGGCCTATACATCATACCTGAGGAGCCCATTAATCTCATCCACAATGTGTCTGAGCTTGTAGTAGGCGTCGGTCGGTGGCAGCTTCAGCTCCAGGACCAGGCGGTCAATCTTGTTGATGCAGACAGTGATGGCCAGCTGCTCCTGGACGGCGTGTTTGATGATGCGCTCCGTGTTCAGCATCACACCCTCCGCCGCATCCACAAACACCACTACGCCGTCAGAGAGGCGGAACGACGCCGTGGCTTCGTCTGAGAAGTTTACGTGGCCTGACAATGTGGACAGTGAAACCAGTATTCAATGATTACTCTGCTTATCTAATGAAATCTGGACTATTTAAAGATATATGCACACCACTGGTATGCTTTTTACCATCTGTTGACACTTCAAATTGAATCTTATATAGTAAGGCACATCTTCTAGTTTATCTTATGAAGGCCATGACAGACCACTGCAGGCTGCATGCATCAACATTTTTCTAGATGTTTCTTATGAAGTGGCTCCCTGTAACCGCTCTTGTTTTCTGTACTTCTGCCATTCCCCCCCCCCCCCCCCCAAAGTTTGGATGATTTCACAAATATCAGCTGTCTTCAAGTCAAGCAAACCTAAGGCGAAACTAGGGGGTAAGCATACTGGACTCCTTGGACAAAATCTTGCCTTGAAAATGTGCATGACATTTGAAAATAGTGGTAGTAAACCAACACCCTCGGTAGAGACAAATGTGACTTTTATAAAGTTCTGACAGTGATGCATATTTAAACAGCTGGTTTGTGATGGATGTTCACATTTTTAGAGATGCAAGGAATGAATGTTAGATCTCCAGATAACTGCAAGAAATATGGATGTAGCAGACAATTCATATAATCCCACACCATGTTGCACCTAAATCGACAGCTCCATGTATAGATTTGTGGAAATTATGGTGGCTCTTGAGCAGACTAACCGATATTCTGAAAAACAACAACACAAGGTCTCCTTTAAAAGGAAATGGAAGTAAAAAATAGCACTTACGAGTATTCAATGAAAAACACAAATGCAGCTAAACACAACATTGTGGAAAATGGAAATGCTTATTTTAAAACTAATTAAATGTTTCTTTCCCATTCATATGCAGTCAAAGCCACATTGGGGGCTTTCAAGTCAAGGGGTGAAATATACACACCTGGTGAGTCCATGACGTTCATGAGGTAATGTTTGCCCTTGCAATCTGGGAGGACCAGGGTGACTGGCTGGGCTTTTATGCTCACTCCACGCTGGAAAGAGAAAAGTGAACAAATTTGACATCAAATCCTACTCATCTTCGAGGTAAGAAAACCTGCCTACAATGTATACACCAATATAGGATTGAGATTGAGAGTCCCAGAAAATGTAACAAAATTCTTTACAGAATGGAATGTGTTATCACATTTTCAAATCCTAGGTGAACATGCATAGCTGCATCAGGCACAATGATAATTGCCAAGCCATTTACAGTGGAGAAGGAGCCATGAAACTGGTATATAGGAACTGGGGATGATGCCGACAAAGGTGCGAAGAAACACACACAAGCATGAGCAATGCCCTAGGGGATGATATCATCTGCAAGTTCTTTTGATCAACTTTGCTGGAGACTTACAGAGTATAAAATACATACATAAGGTTCAGCCTCTTTGTTCTCAGTTGCTTGTATATTAATGGGGGTCACAACTCAATTAAACTCCCATCTGCTTGAAATGAACTGATTTGTTCACTTTGGTTTCTGTTTGCTCTTAAAAAAAAAAAAAAAAAACATTATAAAGACCTGATTCGTTGGGGTCTCCTGTCAAAGCAACCATCAGTTAATAACCATGCCATATAAAAGAATAGCGTTATATTACGGGTCTGGGGCAATTACCCCCTGGACAATTACCCCAGACCCTTCCCTGACCCTAATCCTAATTCAGAACCTAATCCTAAC